>NW_010298900.1:0-259 GCF_000700745.2 Antrostomus carolinensis | reverse complement strand
CAATTTACCCTTCCAAATCCCCAATTTTCCCCCAAATTCCCAACTTCCCCCCCAAATTCCCAACTTTTCCCCCCAAATTCCCAACTTTCCCCCCAAATTCCCAACTTTTCACCCCAAATTCCCAACTTTTCCTCCAAATTCCCAACTTTCTTCCCAAATTCCCAACTTTTCCCCTAAATTCCCAACTCTTCACTCCAAATTCCCAACTTTTCACTCCAAATTCTCAAATTTTCCCCCAAATTCCCAACTTTTCCTCCCA
>NW_010298899.1:0-4442 GCF_000700745.2 Antrostomus carolinensis | reverse complement strand
GGAGCAGGTTTTCTGGCAGGACTTGTGTCCCTGTGGGGGACCCGTGCTGCAGCAGTCTGTTCCTGAAGGACTGCACACCATGGAAAGGACCCATGCTGAAGCAGTTTGTGAAGAACTGTTGTTAATGGGAAGAACTCAGGTTGGAGAAGTTCATGGAAGACTGTCTCCCATGAGATGGACCCCACACTGGATTGGGGAAGAGTGTGAGGAGTCCTTCCCCTGAGGAGGAAGGAGCAGCAGAAACAACATGTGATGAACTGAACTCAACTCCCATTTCCTGTCCCCCTGTGCTGCTGGGGGGAAGGAGGTGGAAATTGGGAGAGAAGTTAAACCTGGGAAGAAAGGAGGGGTGGGGGGAGAAGTTTTAAGATTTGGTTTTACTTCTCCTTATCCTCCTCTGATCTGATTGGTATTAAATTAAATTTATTTTCCCCAAGTTGAGTCTGTTTTACCCTTGCTGGTAGTTAGTGAATGATTTCTCTCTGTCATTCCGACCCATGAGCCTTTCATTATATTTTTCTCTTCCCTGTCCACTTGAGGAAGGGAGTGATAGAATGGGCTTTGGTGGGCATCTGACATCAGCCAGGGTCAGCCCACCACATTAATTTACTTGGAGTACCAAATTAAAAGGCTGATTCTTTCCTCATTGTTTTATCTTCCTAATTCTTAAACACAGATCTCATCTCATAATCTCTAAAGTTATATTTTTTCTGTTTCAAAGTAGTTAACACTGGTGCTCAATTTCTAAAACAGAAAGTGATTTTCTTGGGTATTTTGTGATTACCGCACTGATGACAATGAGCTGAGGAAAGGAACTTAAATATCACAAGCACACTGAACCTAAAACTCTACCCTTTGTTTTAAAAATGATATTTGAAAATAAACTCAGTCTGACATGGTCTTTTGTTGTTAAGGTCAATCTTATGGAGGATATGAACTAGTTCAGTAATAAAAATTGAATAATCTATACTGTAGGTAATCTTATGCTTCTAATACTAAAAGGAGGGTGTGGACCCAGTTTGTTTGTTTCATTTGTTTGGTTTTGGGTGAGGGGTTTTTGTGTTTGGTTGGAGCTTTTTTTGTGGGTGGTTTGGGAGGGTTTTTTCGTTTGGTTGGTTGTTTTTTTTTCTTTGCTGAACCTAGCTGTTTTATGAGGTAACATTTATGTTTTCTATCTGTCTATGTATTTATTTTTCTAACATATATGACCATGAAAATTCATGCTGTCTCTTTTTTTTCCCATTTCAGATGTACATGTGAGTCCTGGCCATAACTTTGTAATTAGATTATATTGTGGCTAATACTGAACCTTTTCCTTCGTACATATTCTGATTTCATAAACACTTTCCCTTTTCTGTTCCACAGAGGTACAATATCCAGAAAGGGATTAGAATATGGTCCAAGTTTTTTACTTGAATGATCAGAGATCCAAATTGTCCTTTAAGACACATCAGCAGGTAAATTTAGATATAGGCTATAGGTGCACCTACACTGTCATTTTGAATCACTTCCTACTTCCTTTCTATTTCTTAATCAGACAGCAAATTTTCTAGGTTACTTACAGAAACCACTCTAGGGAAAAACAGGTTAAATTCCTTCAATGGTACGGCTATAAATGAGCTGATTTGTGAGACAGTCCTCTTACTATCTTTGGCACAAGGCAAGTAAATTTCAACTCTTTCAGAGCCTTCAGACATATTATTTATTCATATGTCAATTGCAGGAATGTTCCTCAATCACATAGAGACCTGACAAGGTTGTTTGATGCAGAAGGATTTAAATCACTCTCAACACTACTGCCTAAAATTAAAAATCAATGGGGTTCTATAAAGATGTAAAGAATTGAATCAGAAAGGCCAAGATCGGTGTGAATGGAGAATGAATGATAACATTTGGGTGTGGAGGCACCAGCAGGAACATGTAGCAGAGAAGGGGCTCTCAGTGCCTGTGTTAATGGCATCCAGATAAGCAGGTCATCAGTACCCCAGCACAACTATGTGCAGTCTCATAAAACACACAGACCTGGAGAAAAGGACGTTGCTGGCTCACAGATGTGTACCGAGATAGTTACACTGCCAGCTCTGAAAGGCTGAAAGAAGGCATACCTGAAATCTGCATGTGGTCACTTACCCAGGAGACATAGAGGACCTGATAATTGTCTTCTCCTGTTTTCCACATCATTGCAAAGGATGTATCCGGACATCCGGACACAAGCACTGAAGTGGGCAACTGTTTGCCAGACAGTCTGAACACTCCTACCCTGGTCCCTGACCACTGGGTGGACCTCTTGGGTATCACATGTATTCTAGTGCTTGTGCAGTAAGAGGGAGTGGCAGTGAGTGAAGCAAGTTTTGTTTCAGTTTGTCTTTTAAATAAAATCATTTTTCCTTCCTGTAATGTCTTGAATGTATATTCACTGCATCATGGATACAGTGAAATAGTATTTCTTACAAAGCTGTGTAACGAGTATCCACAAAATTACAGAGAGCAGGTTAAAGGCACTTGTAGTGGGAATAAGGTACTTCAGATATACAGGCATGCAGCAAAGTAAACCTGTAGCCTGGTACTGAACCACACTTCATTCCATACACTATACAGATGGATCGGGCCAATCTGCAACAATAACCTATATAAATGCAAACCACTTTGCATCAGGTACACAGGCACAGAGTGTTACTCCCTGGCTATTTTCCAGGACCTTTAAAAAGAATATTTTTAAGGACATATTAATAATAATAAACAGGTTAATATTGTAATAAGTATATATAACACAAGGACTCAAGTGGTAGCTTACTGTTCCATTTCAAAAAAGAAAGGCTTTGAGTTATATATATGTAAATTAATGTAGCACATTTTTTAAAGCAAAGAGCCTGTTCTTGTCACTTCTAATCTGCAATAAAAATTTATCATGTGAGAAATATGCATGAGAATTTGAATGGGCATGCATCCAGTGTATTATCATAACACAGGATTTGGAAACCATCTTTCTTAAGTAAGGAAGGACTATCTGCAAATAGCTGACATACGAAATGTCTCCACATTGGCATTTGAGCACAGTAGGCCTTTAAGAAAAATGAAAATGGAGATGAATGGAGACAGATGTGTTATCTGATCAACTACTTCTAGTCTGTCACATCTATACTCAGCTTCTTTTGGCACAGTAGGCACCTTCATGCTCCATGCTGCTTCTAAATTGCTAAAAAAAAAATTAGTACTAGAAAGAGAAAATTGGAGGACTTCCATTTGCAATATTCTTTCTAACTTTACAACAACTGTAGTTTCCTTATTTACAAACTTAGAAAAATAGCTCAAAGGTTGCTTTTCTAACTGTTTTAATCAGAATTTTTTTCTTTTACTCATTTTCCCTGACCAAAAAACTTCTCACAATAGAGCTTATTACTGTTCATTCTAGAAATCTAGAATGACTCTGGGATTTTGTTTGTTTTTTTATTTGTTTGTTTATTTCTAATTTAGGAGTGTGGGACAAAGTTTTCACATCTTTTTTTTATTTATTATGTCAACTTAGGCAACATTTCCACTAAGAAACCTGGAAATGCTCAAGGTCTGAGTACATACCACTGCTGAGACACAAAGCTATCTCAAGAGCAAGACTTCAGTGAGCTCTGCTTTCTGCAGAAAATAACTTCATATGTATATCCCAGATGAGAGATGTGGTGCACTGTATCTAGACAAGGAGACTGGGATCCCTAGTGGTCTGTGCTACACACTGGCATGTAAACACAGCCCTACAATGCAGTTTTAGTAGTTGCAGATACAGGCCTGTAACAGAAAAGAAAAGTCACACTGATGCCAGTAAGATTATTTGAGCAGGATTCTACTCTGAATTGTAATCAATCTTGAGTGGCATTTTTATGAGTTGCATTTGCAGACATAGGTCATTATTTCCTACACATCTGTGTATCTCATT
Source organism: Antrostomus carolinensis (assembly GCF_000700745.2). NCBI lineage: Eukaryota > Metazoa > Chordata > Aves > Caprimulgiformes > Caprimulgidae > Antrostomus > Antrostomus carolinensis. Next base: position 514 of record NW_010298899.1, on the reverse strand, counting down.
ACAATTATTGTAAGTTTAATTTCTGTATTCTCATCTTCCATAATGAAAACAATTGTAAATACAATGGCAAATTGAAATCCACCTTACAACAGTTACAATTACACCTCTTTCAGTGTTTGTGTTTTGTTTTTTGGTTTTTTTTTAACAAAGTGCAATTTATTGTTCATAAAATATATTAATAATGAAACTCTATCCTAGCAAAACCAGGACAGTAGGGACGGCAGTACGACCACCTGATACAGTAGCAGGTCATGAGTGCTACTTCTAGTGCATTGTAGTTTGAGATAAACTTGGTCTAACCTTGCAAGAACAGAGCTTAGATTAGTGAGATCTCTTTTTATCTAAACATTCCTATAAAATATTCCTCTCCAATCAAATTTTTTGCCCCAGATGGACATCCCAAGTTTCTGAGTTAAAGGGAACTATAAGTAGAAGAAAGTGTGAATTGTTTTCTAGTGGAAATTCTGGGAATTTGAAAATTGGCTGAAGTAGAAGCAAGGGGAAGGGAGGGGAG
>NW_010298898.1:47893-50900 GCF_000700745.2 Antrostomus carolinensis | reverse complement strand
ACCTCACTACCTGGTCATCCAGTCCACGCTTTCTCAATTTGGTAGCAAGGATGCTGTGCGATACCGTGTTGAACACTTTACTGAAGTCAAGATACACCACATCCACTGCTCTATCATCATCTAGCCACCTGGTTGCATCTTCATAAAAGTCTAGAAGGTTGGTCAAGCACGACTTCCCCTTGGTGAAGCCATGTTGACTGCCCCTAATGACCCTCTTATCCTTGATATGCTGTGAGATGGCACCAAGGATAAGTCATTCCATCACCTTCCCAGGGATGGAGGTGAGGCTGACCAGTCTGTAGTTACCCGGGTCCTCCTTCTTGCCCTTTTTGAAGACTTGAGTGACATTTGCCTTCCTTCAGTCCTCAGGCACCTCTCCATGTGCCTTAGCATAGTTTCTAGGAGTATCTGCTCTAATCAAATAATTAAGTCCAAACTTCCTGGGCAACTAAAAGCAACTGAAAATTCCTTAATATTTTAGAAAGGACATTGCCTATTTTCTCTGTTAAAGTTAAAAAAAAAAAAAAGGAAAAAAATGCTAACTAAAACAACTACACCATTTTCAGATTTAATAACTTATTTTCATTATTATAATTTTTTTTTATATCAAAGAGGTTCTTTTTCAGGTTATGAAACAGATCCACACTTCATTAATAAATCAGAAACTCTCTTTAGGGCTTTTGACGTTGCAGCTATGAACTTTCCTCCACCTCCACCACCTATTGCCAGCAGAGAGTATTCTGTTCACCCAGCCTGACATACACACAACACTGTGCATCTCCACAGCCCAGGGCTGAATCACTGTGACTCAAGACACGGTAGAAGAAATACTCAAAGTTATGTTCAACTACAATACACCATATTAGTCATTAGGAAATCATTACTTCACAGTTTCATCACTGCATTACTCATTACTAAGCATCCTCCCTCTTCCCCACTTCAGAACAGACTTTTTGGCCTTCCATGACACTAGACAAGATACTTGAAAACAGCTACGTGAAGTAAAATAGTATTGAATAAACTTGTTTTTTTTCAGAAGCTACGAATGTAGCAGTCTCAAAAGCCAAAGGTTCTGCAAACAGAAAGCTATTTATTTCAGCAAAGTCAAAATTAAAAACATTACCAAACTGTAGATAAAACCATCAAATTTTATTGCATCTAAGTTAAACATGAGAAAGGAAAGAAAAGACAATTGCCTATGTTGCTGATTCCTCTAGAATACATGGAAAAGACTGTTTATTTACTCACATGCATAATGCCTAGACACATAGGGCTGAAAACTGTGCCCATTTTGTGGTCAGGTGATTTTTCTTTTTTGGTTAGTGCTCAATCTCACACAGGAGATGAAAAGTATTTAAATCATAGAATCATAGAATGAAAACTCAGGATTTGCAGATTCTTTTCCACCCACTCCAATCTCCTTACTTTTGGGGGCTAAAAACTTTTAACCTGAGTTGCTTTTGAAAGTGATACAGATTTTCTTTAAACCTCTACAGCATTTCAGTGGCCAGCTGGTCGAGAGAGGTGACTATTCCTCTACTCAGCTCTTGTGAGACCCCACCTAGAGTACTGCATGCAGCTCAGGGGCCCCCAATGTAAAAAGGACATGGACCTGCTGGAGCAAGTCTAGAGGAGGGTCATGAGGATGATCAGAAAGCTATAGCACCTTTCCTATGAGGGCAGGCTGAGAGAGTTGGGGCTGTTCAGCCTCGAGAAGAGAAGGCTTTAAGGAGACCTTATAGTGGCCTTCTGGTACCTGAAGGGGGCCTACAAGAAAGCTGGGGAGGGACTTTTTACAAGAGCAGGTAGTGATAGGATGAGGGCTAATGGCTTTAAACTGGAAAAGGGTAGATTCAGATTAGATATGAGGAAGAAATTCTTCACTGTGAGGGTAGTCAGACACTGGAACAGGTTGCCCAAGGAAGCTGTGGATGCCCCTTCCCTGGAAGTGTTCAAGGCCAGGTTAGATGAGGCTTTGAGCAACCTGGTCTAGTGGAAGGTGTCCCTGCTCATGGCAGGGGGGTTGGAACTAGATGATCTTTAAGGTCCCTTCCAACCCATACCATTATCTGATTCTATAACTCGAGTATTTCTTTTCACATACGTTTATATTGAGCTTCAGCCTCAAGTAATTTGATATGACTGTAAAGCATCAGAGTTGAAAAATGGAAGTATCCTGGGCAATGTTTGACTTTTATATGCCTGTTCTGTCTTCAAGGCATAATGCAGAAAGCAGCATTAAAAAAAAAAAAAAAAAAGTAAGAGGAGGAAATACCACTGTGTCCGGGAAAACGGCTGTGACCTCATTAGAAAGCAATTCACATAAACAAACACTTGAGAAATATTTCAAGTTTACGTAGCTCTAGCTGTTAGTCTAAAAACCTTCTTAAAAAGGAAAAAGTGCCAACATAAGTCAAAAGGCATTTAATCCATTTGCTTCCGACTTTCCTGTTTTGACTGCAGCTTTCCAGATTTTCGCTGATTTCCCACCCCCCGGCCCAAACAGTAGATCTGAATTCCTGCCTAGTTAGAAGTAGAAACATAATTTTCCATGAATTATCATTCATTTTTAAAATGTCCAAACAAGAGCAAGCAAGTAACTGTAAATCCTGAGAGGAAACAGTATGTTTTATTCCTACAATGAAAACCATCATAGGATTTTATTATATGTGCATTTTTACTGTCCAGATTTATGGTAGTGTATACATTCATACTAAACTATTGACCTAAGCCTCTACATCCAGCTATGAGACAAGGATTACTTTTGTTAGAACCATATGTAAGACTGCAGTCTTAAGACTCAGTCAAGCCAAAACAAGCACTAAACGAAGAACTACAGCTTTAGACACTCATGAAATGGAAGCCTAATGAAAGAGTGAGCGTCATGCCATGGAACTATAACGATACATTTCTTCCATCACAATATGCTGGAAGATTCTCTCAGTTCTCTCTTTTTTTGTGCTAATTATATTGCCTTTCTGATCTATGTATGGCAGCCACAAAGGAG
>NW_010298898.1:0-47853 GCF_000700745.2 Antrostomus carolinensis | reverse complement strand
GCCAGTAACCATAAATTCATTATTCTGCCAATAAGATGACTGCTACAGATAGAATTCTGCAAGTACCAAAGCTTTGCTGCATGACAAAGTAATTTAAATTGACTGAACTTCATAGCATAAAGTGCTTAAACATATCCGAAACCCCAAATCCCTTTTCTGACGCAGATTACCACAACGAAACAGCAGGCATGAGACGGACACCCAGATCATGGATTTGTCAACATGAATTCAGTGTTTGCCAGCTATCAGATAACCCAGTAATACAAGATTGATCCAGACCAAGCACAGGTGTACAAATGCCCATCTGCTAAACAGAGTTTATACTGGGTGTGGAAGGACAGATTATATCACATCTCTGCTCCCATATAAAGTTAAGCATGACTAAGAGATTTGACATTAAAGTTTCAGCCACAGAGTTAAATGAGAAACAGTTCTGGCACAAATTTAGCTCTACAGAACTCACAGCCACAGTCTTTTTGTTCTCAGAGTGAGAACCCTAAAAGTCAGTGCTGCAGCAAACCACACAGCCTCACACTACACAGACACAAACTGTGCTTATTTCTCAAGACCCTTATCTCCAATCTGAACTGCAACCAGACACAATCTGGTTTACTAAATCAGTTTTCTAAGGTATTTTACATTACACTTTTAAAACTAATTAAATACAGTTCTATTGGCTGAACTAGCCCAAAATAAAACTTATGTTATTGACATTTTTGTAGTTTCCCAGTACTGGTGTTCTTTGATTAGAGTCAAAGAATAGCTCAGAAACACTGGCAAATTCGGTGCCTTTGCAAGGGAGCAATTTGCACATGGTTATGCCGAGCGCATGAGATGCTTCAGGCATCAGCTGTCTTATAGGCACACTACGCATCTTCTTTTGTAGTATCAGAAATTCCAGCCCTCCCAAAGTGGAAGTGAGATTCAAAACAATTTTCTGTTGTTTAAAGCATTAAAAGGTTCATGATTCCAGCACTTCAGATGTTCCTTCAGCGTACAGAAGGATTTGTACCAGACTCTTGGAAGGAACTGGGGCAAGTGCTGTGAACTTTCAATTAAATGAAAGGGAAGGAAACCGATAAACTTGAATCCTGTATCCGTACAAACAAAATATGGAAACACTTTCAGTTTTTCAAATGCTGTGCTGACAGGGAGTTTTAAAAAAAAAAATGTTTCATTGGAATTAGCCCATAACAGTGTTAAAGGACAACACACTATGCTTTTGTTTCCTTGTAAACGTGTAACATCAAGCGAGGTAGAAAAAAAAATAAATTAGGTTGAATTTCTTCAGGTTGAACTGCTTAGTGCCGTGTATTCCCTATTAACACAACTGCAGGACCATTCTGAAAGTAATTTGGTCCTGCATCTTCTAAAAAGGTCATCCAGAAACAGAGATAAGATATTAAAACAAACTTGTAACTATTATTTGTAAATCATTGCAATTATTTATGCAGGTATTTATACCATTATTTATACATACTTGCACAGCCTTAAGAAACATTATTTTATGGCACCTGTGGTCTGTAAAAGATATTAAAATATACTCAGAACACTGACAAAAACCAAATTCATCAATTTACCTTTAAAACACAATGGAAACAATCAGATTTTTATAGTAAGGTTTCTAGCAGAGAAAGTCTGTATCATCACGTTAGAAACCTTTTTTGTACCCAGCTGCCACAACCTATATACATTGCCGACTTTCAACAACAGTCTTAAAATTTTCTGTCCACCTCAGCAGTAGATCTCAATCCAGTAATCTTTAGGCAGCTTCAGAAGACAGCTCTTGCACAGGTTGATAGATGTGTCTTTTTCACACACAAAGTAGACAAAGCTGCAAGGTGTTCCCCATAGGGACAGAAGACTTATTTCCAAGTCATTGTTATCAGGTAGCGGTTGCATCATGGAAAAGAGCAGGGAAAGATCCCCCAGTATAAGCTGGGGATGTATCGGGTAGAACTGATTCATCTTTTCTTTAAAACCACCAGTAACGGAGGAACTGCAACCTCCCTATTAAACAATTTCACAGTTAACTACTGTAACTAAGTTCAAATTACAGCAATGGTAATTCAAGTTAGACAGAAACAGCAAATAGAAAGGAAGTTTCTTATGTTTCATTACTTTTCCCATCTTTAAGGTATATGTCCTACTGGTTTTTGCCTTCTTCTAACATGCAAATTTGCTGCTTCCTCTCTTACAGACCAAAAGCACGTTTCTTTCAGTTTTTGTTTTTCAGGTCATGCTTTTCAATGTTTGATTGTTTCTGTGGCTTTCCTCTAGGCTATCCCCCTTTCGTCTGTACCTCCATCTGGAAATTAAGCAGTGCTACTTTTTAATGTCCTGCAGTAGGTTACAGCCCTACCACAGAAAACCACCAGGTCAGCCAAAGGAGGAGCTAGGACCACCAAGGGCCATGGCTGTGCTCTAAAACCCTCAAACACTGACAGATTTTCTCAATAAAACTGCCAAGCAATTCTTGGAAACAAGTCATGTTCCTCATAAGAGGAATACATTTAAGTCCCACTAGTCTCTGTCAGTCTATCACAGGAGAAAATACATGTAGTCATCAATTTAGCCCTAGGCATGTTACCAGGACACAGGCATCTGAAACAATCTCAGCACCACTAAAAGGTACTAGCACAGCCCATCATTCATTGCCAGTACATCTGTGATAAGCCTCCAGTCCATGAGAGAAGTTAAAAACTGCAGGAAAAAAGAATCCCCAAACCTGTAACACAAGGCTGTGGTTTGGTGTTATAACAAGTCTAACCAGTTCTTCCATTCTCTGAGAAAAATACTGAATTCTAACCTTGTTCTCCAAAGTGTTGGCAACCTTGTCCAAGTTTAAGCATCTAGAAATATCTGAGAATGTTACTGAAGACATTAGCTTACCAATAAAATTTTTGGCAAAAAACATTACTACTTCACCAAAGCTAATACCAGAAGTATTTTTTTTTTCTACTTATAAAACCAGACAGAAACATACCATCTGGCATCTAATATTCTTCATACATGATGTAACATCAGTTCCACAGAATCTACCTAGCATCTTGTTTTTCATTAACTGATATAAATGAAAGAAGGGAGTTAGACTTTGTCCATATGTTATTCAAAACTCAGTCTCTACTACTCATTGACCGACCAATCCTCCACTCTTAGTGAACCATTGCAAAAGCTTTAAGTTTGGTTTCACATCCAACTGTGGTCTCGATAATTGCTACTCCTCCTCTTTTATTTATTTATATTTTATTTATATGCATCTACAGACTGAATATTTTTACCAGGAATTTTGAGTTGACTGGTCTTTTGACTGGCCTTCAGTTTTCGGCATCTTCCTTTTCCCTCCTGTTTTAAATGTAACTGGTAATGACTTGCATTTTTTCAGGTATTTTTCCCAATTTGACTACAGTGAGCATAATTCGCATTCAGAGGATCTAGAACAGTTGACTTGGTTTGGCAGATTGACCTGCTTTTTCACTATGCTAGGCCAAATTCTCCCATTGTTGTGGCTGGTGATTAGCTGTGATTTTCAAATACTGTTCAAATGTTCTGACTAAAAAAAACCCCCAATCAAATCCAAAAAATAAAATCTCACTTCACAGTCACTAAATCTCTCTATCTTTTTGTCATCATACTATCTTCTTTTAATATTAATCTTCCTTTTACTACTTACTGACAGTTTGTTATCTTTTACTTCTCACAAACTGCATTTTGCCTCTTGTTATTTTTACGCAGGTGTCTATTTAAAGTCCACCACAAAATCCCGTGTTTTCAGTTGCCCAGAGAGAAATATACAGTAATGTTTAATTAGGATCAGGAATATATTAATTTCTCTGCTCTGGAAAGACTCTGTTACATTGGTGAAATTCTTATTTTCTGTTTTCTCTTAACAAGTAAGTTCAGCTAAAGTACAGTGTAAGTTCTGTCAGTGCAATAAATGACGAGATCCCTGTAACTCACTGGGGTCTGTGAGGTGTTTCACTTGGACTCCACTCTTCCTTCTTCAGTGAAGATTTTCCTTGCTGACCTCATATTCCCTGTCATATCCCTTCAGAACTCACTGATGCTCCCTTTAGAAACAGGTGATTCCCATCTCTCTTTACAAATAATGGAATCACTTTTATCCTTTTCCACACTATGAGTTTAATGGCAATTGCTGTGATGAGTAAGTGAATCAACGGGTAACAAAAAGTGTGACTAAGGGATTTTAATCTCTCCTCCAATGCAGTATTACTATATAGAGATGCAAGTGTGAAGAAAGCCAGGTGGCATAGAGAAATGAGTCATTTATATCAGTGGTGTCTTCTCAAATAAGAAAAAAAAAATACAGAAGCCATTATAAAACACAGGTTATGTGTCACATCAGGTAAATGAGTTTGATGAGTTAGGAGATAACTTCCATAACACCATGTGATCACCAGTACAGCCTGAACCAGCAGTATAGAAAGGGTCACAGTCTCAAGTTCCAGGGGATGTTGTCAAACTTTCTTCCCCATATCCATATCTTTTTTTCTTTTCCAGGTATGCATCAGATAGCCCCGTTTTCCAAGGACACAGCAAGGAAACTCCACACCTCAGCTCCGGGGGAATGGAATCTGAAGTGGGGCTCCAGAGCCACTCCTGGTGAGGCTGGACTCTCAAGTCACAGTTCATACATGGCTGTAGCAGAAAGTCTAGTCCCCTTGACCTCAGACCACATGGATGCATTAACAAGAACCACTCCCACACACGTAATTTATCATAAAGCAATCAGAGACCCTTTTAAATGAGTAGTTGTATTCAAGCAAGCTTCCTGAGAAATGGAAGCCCTGACTGACAGAAGCAAGCAACTGCAGGATGCTTGGTAATTGTTCTCTCAAATTTCTAAGGCATAGCTCACAGTCAGTATCTGCTGTAGCACAACTTACATTCAATACCTAATTAGAGAAAAGGCAAGTTTGGATACTATCTTGTTTCCACACACTTCCACTCCTGATGCACGTGCAGCTTTCAATCTCTTTAGATTCACTTGCTGACACTTGTAATTTATTGCTGAATCAATTTTTTTCCTTACAAGCTCTCCCATGAGAAAAGGCAGTACACCAGGATTAGTAGACAAAAATCCTGGTGAGTTATATATTTTGAGTGGATCAATAGAAACATTGAATTAATTTCCGTAAAATGCAGGATTTGTGGAAGGACTGCAGCTTGGGAATCTCTTGCTCAATTTTCCCCAAATTTATATTATATACTATCTAATATTCTCTAGAAGGAAAATAGATTTCAGGTAAGTGCAAGTAGAGAAACTTCACTGCAACTGGAATAACCTACCTTTAAACAAAGCAATACACAGTCACTTTCACTGAAACGTGCACTCTGTTGTAATGCAATGGAGCCGCACAACAGGCAAAAACCTCATTTTCATTTATTAAGATGAAATTATTTGCTATAGATTTCTCATGTTGTCTTATTTTCTCTGTATCTACCTCACACTTCTCAGGAATGAGCACATTTGACTATGGCTTTAGCTCTTCCCCAAAAATTTCACTACTGAACACCACTATACTAACCCCTGACTCCCATATGCAACAAGCAGTGATGCATATAGCTATATCAGCTATACTTCTAGTTATAGTATTTTATGTCAGTCAGAGATTTAAATTTTGCAATTCACACTTCTGCCTCCGGGCTAAAATTCTGTTACATGCACGACCTGGGGCTTGCCCTGAGGGTCATCGAAAAATTAAGATTAGGAGAAACAGCCAGCCAGTCATCTTCTAAGCAAAGATGATTGACAAAATCACATCATTATTGCTTTGTAAATCAGTGTTTACCAACAGTTCCAAAGAGTTGCAAGGTTTAATTTACAAATTAAACAGTAAAGACCTTTCCTCTGACAAGGAAAAAGGAACAAGAAACAATGGAGTTGTGGCCAGCATTGTTGTCCGAGCTATTGTTTTGACATCCAAAGACCAGGTAGGGTATGCTCTGGGATGGTCCAAATACTCATACTGAATAAATCATGACAGAGGAACTTAATTATGTCAAAAGGGAACTTCAGCTTGATTCCTACCACCATTTAAACAATACAGAATGATTTTATTTACAAACATGCTTTCCTTCAAAATGAAGGAATCAATACATGCCTTAAAGATGACCTTTTTAATCAACTGACCTTTGGGACAAGAACTATATTCTAATGACAGTCATACCTGTGCATTAACTGTCATGAATTCTTTTAACCACAGTGGTGTTTTAAAAAGCACAAATTAATGTCTCCAGTTAGTATAACAGTTTTAGACAGAATACTTTGATCTCTGCATATATTCACAATGCTTAAAACATCACACACTACTATTAGGAACATCAGCACTTGAAGATATTTTTTCTTGTCACCAATGAGAAAGTTCTTGTCAGCACTTTCAAAATTATTTCCTGTGTAAAAAAAAAACCCTAAAAAAATCCAAAAATAAGCTCAACCTATACAAAGATTGAACAGCCACAGGCAGTAGGTACTTAACAACAAGCTCCAATTAAATAAAAATATCAGGACCATTTCCAAGCAGGAATAAGTGTTAATTTGGTGATAAATAATGTCTATATAGTTATACAACAAAATATGAGAAACAGCAGATGACACATGCTGGGAAGCATAAGGACACATTCAATATAAATCAGAAGCATGAAAATAATTATTAGTGTATTGTCTTAACTGCTGTATTTAGAATCAAGGAGGAACAATAACTCTACGGTCTGCAAAGAGTAATTACTGTAAAAGTTTCTCTCACCACAGATTAATATGCTTTTCTAGGACAGACTAATAAAAAAAACTAGTTTGAGTCAGTGTGTATTGGTAACAAAGATAATCATACAAAATCTACAGCTATCACAGAGCTTCTGCATCATTTTTTAGATTACATCCAGGAAAAATGTTTGTGAAAGAATGACCGATCTCTCCCGAAAATGCTGACAAACAACAAACAGAACATACTGCAAAGTCTCTACACAACAGATATTTTGCTGCCCTTATTCATTAACTACCCTCTCGACATTGACCAGTCCTGTTCTGCAACAAGAGCAGACCTCTTTCCTACACAGCAAAGGCAGCCTCCCAATAATCTGTATCTATCACATTAGTACATACTTGTAAAAAAGATTGCAGAAGGCTGGTCTGCTTTTACACTCAGCACATCATTAGGGTTACCTAAATATACAACTTAGTTACCCCACAAAATACAAACCGGACTTTTTGTGGTCTACATACACTCATTCATAATGGATACCTTTATTTTATGGTAACTCAGATGATCAGTATTATCCCTGACTGCTTTTTTCTTCCCCTCTTCTCCTCTGCCAATAGAATTAATCCTAACATTAAATAGATGTTATAACAGCAGGAAAACTCTGGGAATGTGACTGTGCACATGTGCTTTTTATTCCATCCTCTTGCTGGTTTTCAAATACAAAAGTAAGTAACGGAACTCACTGGTAACACTGATTACACAATTTCCCCACTTAACATCTATAAACCCATTAACTTGTATTTGGCTAAAACATACTCTTTAAAAAGACATCTAATCCTAATTGGAAAGAATGAAGATAAGGAATTCAGCATCTTCTTGGCAGGTTGTGCCAACAGCTAACCACCCTCACTGCCGAGAACAGCACGTCCTAGATCTTACAGATCTGGCTCTTGTTACTTTGATGGCAATATTTTTTAATGAAGTGAAGAAATTGATCTAAGCCTATCACTGTAAGATATTTTCTCCATCTGTCACTGATATGTACTATATCTTTTCTGCACTTGCTAGTTTGTTTTGTTTTGGTTTTTTTAAGAGGAACTTATTAAAAAATATTTTTCACACTATCCTGTAATATTTTAATACTGATGTTTTAAGGACTTAAGACAAAAGATTATCTCTTCCTACAAACATTCATTTTCCTCCAGTCTTGCTTTTCTGCTTCCCTCTGTGGCATCAACTTCCCTTCAAAAACTCCTATTTTTTTCTTCCAATTTACTCTGTCTTCATAGGCTACTAAGGTAAAGATTAGGAATGGGAAAGCCTGAGAGGCAAAAAGAAATCCAGACCCAAAAGCAGGTTGAACCTTTGGAGTGAGTTACAGTGAGCAATAAGGCAACAATGCACAGGGCAACAGTGCTAAGACAATCCAAATTCACTGTTAACAATGAAAAATGACTATAACTCCTTGGAAATAGGGTATGAAAATCACTCCAGAAAAAAAAAAAAAAGCCTGCAATTTAAACCGCTCCATCTCTGATATAATATATACAGCAACAATTTTGACAGCAGTACCTACAAATAACTTGTGGACTGAAGAGAAACAGGAATGTTAGCAAGGTGGTTTGTACCTTTCAGACTGTTTCACAACAGCAAAGGCATCATATCAGAAATTGGCTTCGCATTTCTTGTTCAAAGTACTAAAGTAAATCCTGAATCAAATATTGCATTGATGTGTGCCACACAGTTAAATCAAATTCAGAAATCATACTTTAACAAAATGACACGAATATGCAACAAAGGAAGATGAATATTACTTCAGTATATACAATAGGCAGTATATAATAAACAAAATTTAGGTAATTTGCACTTAATTCTACAGTATCTACAATGTCATCCCAAGTAGTGAAATAATTTATATGAAAGCTAAAGAATCTGCAATTCTTCCTGATGCAAATTGTCTTATTCATATGAAAGCAGTTAGTTTTCATATATAATGTCCCATTATAAGTACGAAGTATTATTTTTGAATCAGCATTTGAGTATCTAAAATACTGCCACGTGTACGTATCACAAACATTCTCCTGGGACTATGTTTCTCTCTATATGTATGATTATGTGCATATGCAATGAAGAACATAAAATAAAAGCAGTTTCAAACATACAGGCATCACTAAAGAAGATGAAATATGCCGAATAAATATTAATTAGTAAATACTGCACCAACATATAAGTTTTTATACTCAGAAATTATCAGAGCATGCAACCCTTCAAGAATATTTTTCTCCTATCTACCAATACTCAAAATACCTAAGTCTCTTCTCAACTCACCCTATATAGCATATATGCAGTTATATATATATAGCATAGAGCAGTCCCGAGATGTAATCACTTGCATAACAAATTCAGGTTTTTAAACGTTCTCTAAACATTTACATTGAGACGCAAAGATTGTGAATCAGTCTGTCCTTACATTGACCTACAATTTCTGAAGGTTGTACATTTGTGTTAAAAATTACTTTGCAAACATTTCTTAAAGCAAACCCCATAGTCTAAACAGCATGCTTTTGTTTACAGTGCTGCAACAAGCAGTTGCAGTGCTTAGCAAAAATGTCACTTTTTAAAAGGACTCAACTGTTTGCTACTAGCAAAGGAGTACCTGAAAAACATGCAGTGAGTGAGTCTTGCTAAAACTGTAATTCCCTGGGTCACAAAAGTGCTTTAGAAGTTAAAGAAGCAGAACAACTTACAAATGACACAGTTTCTCACTTAAGTACCTTCAGTAGAACTTTCAGTTCCCTCTTACTGAATGAACCTCCCTGGAAGTGTTCAAGGCCAAGCTGGATGAGGCTTTAAGTGGCCTGGTCTAGTGGAAGGTGTCCCTGCTGATGGCAGGGGGGTTGGAACTAGATGATCTTTAAGGTCCCTTCCATGATTCTAACCTCAAGAAAATTTTTTCTCTTAGATCTTGATAATGTGGTAAAAATAACCAAACACCCAGCATCTCCCACAGACAGATAAAATCCTCCTCTCCAGGTGCAAGAGAAAGCTTCACGTACCATTGACACATTCAAAGACATCACAGCACTTGCCAGGTGTTCCATCTCCACGCGAGACTATCTGGGGAATGGAGCCTGCCTCGCACATGGGGAAACCACATAAACCAGAGAGACACTCGCATCTGAAACCAAAGAACAGTAAGGAAAACCCCATAAATAAATGAAGCCACGTGTAAGGGGAAAGAACAAGCAAGGAGAAAATGGAAAGCTACAGCACAAGTTCCAGTATTTGCATATTCGTCTCTTAGAATCATCTTTTCTTCACTCAGCAACCAAGACAGCTTATCAACCTGAAGTTTTTTTTTTTTTAACCATCCAAACTCTGTATGCTGGTGAAGTAAACCAGAAGGTGTTACTGTGCAACACCAACATTTCTCTAGTGTATGTAAAAACATAGAAAACTGTAGTTCCAGATTGTTTGTAAATAATTGTATTCTCCAGGCTTGCAAAGTCGGGCTTCTCCTCCAGTTCTCTCTGAAAAAATCAGAATTAGTGAAACCTTAATAGCAGTAACTGCACCCATTCATCAGAAGGGTGTTCTCTTAGTAGGAAACCATATTATACCCAGTTCTATATACAGAATAATTAAAGAGAAAGGAAGACCATACAGAATCATTAAATCTAAGCCAAATGAAAATAACAGCAGCTTCTCTTGGTTTTTGCCCCTCAGTTCGTGGAGGGGCAATCAATTATATAAGATGACAAATAACTTGGGAGGCTAGGTATATTAAATACTGTGGCTAGTTTTAGAGATTGGATCATTCAAAAAATATTATTTTCTCCATGTCAGCAGTATTTATTTGCTTATTTAAGAAAATGGCCTATAGAATTGGAAGACAAAATGTCGATAAAAAATAATCACATTTGTTTCCAGATACTCTGCTTTATGATTAATATAATTGTTTAAAAGTCAAACACTTAAGACTTCTGATAAGTTCACATTTAACAGAGTTCTTGCCCAGAACAATGGGCACATTATAGGGATAAGCAGCAATGATTCAATAAAATGCAAGACAAAGAAATATGCAAATATCATAGCTGAGAAACTTCATGGAATAGCACTTAAGTTTTTCAAGTCACAGATTTTTTTTTGTAGATTGTAACTTGTAGATTAATTTAGCATATTATAAATACATATGGATTTCAAAAGGAAAAAAACTCAGCAGAAGATCCTGTAATTATGAGTCACAGAAATGAAAATAAGAACTCTACTTGTCAATATCTATTTCAAATACTTTAAGTATTCCAAGATAACCCTCGCATAAAACCATTCATTAGTAAGAAGCATCACTATAACTTAATGCATCTGTTTATTCTTTATGCTTAAAAAGCAAGAAGTTTGGATCTCCTCTACCATGCATGTCTCCTTAATTGCCCAACAGCCATTTCATCTCAGATGAGGCTTCAGTGAATGAGGAAGAGCCATTTCTCAACAGACAGGGTTTTAATCTCTCTCCCTTTAACCTCATCAGTGTTAGATAACATTGTTACATTCTCCACTGTAAGGTATTAGTCAAAAGGAAATTTGCAAAAAGAAATACAAGTAAAGTCAAGGAATCTCACAGAACCTATATTATACTAACTGAAAAAGATTTTTAAAATGTTGCATTATAGCAGTGTGTTACTATAAAGGGATAAATGAGTCCTTGAAAAAAAGTGTTAATTATATCGCATTTCACCCATAATGTTACATATGTCAAGATAAAGTAAAGTAATTTAATTCTATGTGCATATATATACTACAGTATAAGTGACAGTTTTAAAACAAGCATTTCAAGTATTTTTTTTATAATATTGTGCTTACCATAACAGTAAAGTATGATGAATTAAAACAACAAAAAAGTAAGCGTACAGAAACCAAAGTTTTATTTATCATACCTTTGCTTTTGACATTTTCTTCTCAACTTATTTGTAAATACAAAAAAAGGAGGAATCCAATTATTTTCTTTAGTGCATGCCCTTTGCTTTCAGGGATGTAGAAGGAAAAAAAAAACAATTATGGCTTCTACTTCATGGGATCAAAGAACCCAAAGGATTTGTGACAGCAGTTTCCCTTTAAGATGACTCTGTAAGGAATCTTACAGAATTCTGTACTAATATCTCATATTTTGATGCCCCAATAAAATGAAGATAATTAGGGGGAGGAAAGGGGGGGGGAAGGGGGGTGAAAGGGATGACCTTTATCAATCAGCAAAAAAGAACAAATAGTACTGTTAGGTTCAAGGAATTTGTACCTTAACCCATCTAGCAGACATTGCTTTGGAAAATGCTTTTCCCTTACAAGAAGAATGAAATACAGAAATAAAAGCCTACACATTACTAAAGAAAAAAGAAAAATATCTTTTAAAACATATATAACAAAAAAGTACAGCCACAATCTCATCATGGTATTAAGAAAAAATACTAGGTTTCACTTCAACCACTCTATATTCAACATCCAGATAACTTCTGGGAAAATAGGAAGATCAAAGTTCCTGAAAATTTACATCTTTCACAGAAAAAATGGCACACATGTTGGAAATATAGTTGTGGACCTTGATTTTCCAAGTCACATGAGCTGAAATTACCAATCTGTTTTATTGCCTTCACAATAAGTTTTTTCAGACATGCCTGCATCTTCTCTATTCTTTGCCTCACATTCATTATCATTGATGATTTAAGATGCAGGAGAACGTTAAATGATTATATTAACAACTAGTACTTTCCCCCTCTCCTTTTCTTCCCAGTCAAGTGCTTTAAAAATAAACAAAACAACAAAAAACAAAAAACCCTCCATAAAACCAAACAACAAAAAATATGAACTGCCAGATTAAATAACTTAAGACAATCTTCCAGAAGAAGGGCTGAAAAAGATGTTTAAAAGACTGGTGGGAGTCAAGGTTCCTTTCTGCAGAAAAGACTCCCTCCCATTCAGAGTAATCAAAGCTTCACATGATCATTCACAGTATAAGCAAACAAAACTCCATGCTCCAAAACTTTATAAATTTACTTCCCATTTGGTTAAAAAATAATCCATGCATAGGAGAATGTTAAAGTAGCAAATGGTCTCAGATGGACTTTTAAATAGTCCACATTCTTTTCAGCCAGCTCTGCTAGGAAAACCTTTGACCATCATCCAGTCTATTAGCATGGAAAACATTGTTTTGGAGGCAGAAGTCTTACAGGAAGAAACCCAAGGAATTCTGGTAGCTGAGCAGAGCTGTCGCACTGCCAAAACAACAGCATCTGGAAATTTGGAATAGGTGATCCCGTTTCTCAGTAAGAGAGGAAAATAAATTTTTTAGTACTAGATTTTCCTGAAGTGCCTTTTGGAGGAAAGGGACAGACAGAAGAGAAGTTTTCCTTCAGCTCTGTGCTCTACCACAGGCAGCTATCCATCCGCAGGATGCGTTTTAGCTTTGGTATTGAGCATTAGGTTTGAAGTTTAAAAAGCCAGATTGTGGTAAGTCTGTTGATATTGGCCATGGTCCTTCTCAAAGTAATTTCTATAAAATTTAGCAGATCAGACTGCTGATCAGTAAGACACAATGTTGCTTCTGAGCTTCTCCCTCTATAATCTTAACTTGCCTAAGGAAAACAGATAGAGCAGAAGTTACTACAAGGAAACCTTCCCAGAGAGAAGACAACTTTATACGTTGACTTCTCTCTTTACACAGCATGCAGCAACACCACTGCAACATCAATAGTGCAGCGACATCCAAATTTGCAAGATTAAAGGGAGGTACCAAGAAATTGGCACTCGGTATCTGCCCCTCGCACACCTTATTAGCAAAGGCTCTAAGGAAACATGCCTCTTGGGATGTTATACCATAATAGTACTCAAGTCCAGAACAACATGTCATTTTAACAAGAGCAGTCCTGTAAGACAGTTACAGGTTCCCTAACAAGAAGGCCCAGAAAGGAAAAAAGGAGAATCAAACAGCCAACCAACAGACTTCATGGAGTGCAGCCTGAGAAGGTGGTGGGATGGCCTGGAAGGAACCAAGAACCATAAGTGAGAAGTCAGCTGTACTGAATTTCTGAAAACACAGAACAGACCTGACTGGTAAAAGGAATTATCTACATTTCTTCAGGTTAAAAAAAAAAAATTAAAAAAAAAATAACAGCACCAATAATTCTAGAAATTCCAACAACTGAGCAAGAAAAACTTTAGTATAAAAAGAACCAGAAACAAGACAATGGTCATTAACCAATGCTTTACAGATTGAGGGTGCTTCAGTAATATAAACATTCCGATTTTTAATTTCAGTTTTTAAGTTCTTCAAAATAGAACTAATTGAATTATTTGAGGGGTTTTTGTTTGTGAGGTTTGTTTTGTTTTTATATCATTATCTTCCTTTTTACTTTATGTCACCAAAAGTGTGAAAAGGAAAAGGAAGAAGGAGGAGGGGAAAACAAACAAACAAAAAAAGCAAACTGAATACTTGTAAATGACAATTTTTATTTAAAATTTAATTATCATGGTTCATTTACTTCTGTTATTAAACAGATGAAAGGAGTGGAGGGCTTGGTTAGCCTCAGAAAAGCTGTTTTGATGGTAGGATCAAAAGAGTTTTTCCAGACACAAGGCATAATGGCTATGAAAATAAGAACAGGCACCCTGGAAAAAAAGATTTAGTACCAGTGAATGGGAAGGTTGGGGCGGGGGTGTGTTGAGCAGAGGGATATTTATTTTGAGGATCAAACCAAAATTAAGTCTGAAGCACTGAGACTACAGAAAAGCATTCCTGAAACATACATCACATTCCTGTGGAGATTTTATCACGGTCCTTTTTTTCCTTGCAGTAATCTAATACAATTTGCATTAACATTATTAGCATTTATGTTACCTAAATGCAGTAAACTCCCACAGATCCGTTAATAATATAAACACTTAAGGATACTATAAAATAAGGAATTTTCAAAACAGAACTCCCATTATCAAAGCTTGATGAACTAGTGGCAAAGGAAAGGGATTAAACACAAGACTCTCCCTATCATCAAGCATATGGTATAAGAGATGATGATACAGCAAAATGAAATAGTAACATAGCAATCTCATGAAATCAGCAAGAGATTATGTCCATGCTACTTAAACTTGAAGCTGCAATATGAGTTAAGTAGGCAAGATAATGAGTTTTAAACTGGTCAAGCTACAGTTTAAAGAATTTAGAAAAGATAAACTTCAGTCCTACACAGAAAGTGTCACTACAGGCAAAGACAAAGCCAATGGGACACCTTCATTCAAAAAGTTCATCTAGAATTTTCCTAATCTTCAGACATGCAGATTGGAGAGTTTTCTCCCACAAGTACAGGGTCACTGTTTTATACATTTTGCACTTTCAGTTTTAAAGATATGATTAAGCAAATAAGTAATGAAAATATTCATTTTTCCTGGAAAGCTTTCAGTATTTTATTTTGGAGATAAATAATAATCCTGTAGAAAGAGATGGCAAAAGAACTGTGTAAATTGCATATAATGCCTACTAATTGGACCATTTCCAAATGCTCAGAAGTTTTGCATCACTTCTATATAAACTGACTCCCTGTTCTAGTTTTCCAAGTGGTTTACCTATTGAGAAATCGAAGTTAGCATGCTCCCAAGAATTTCTTTCTAAAATTATGGATATTGTTACAAACAGATACTCAATACATAAGTGAATTTTTCCATGAGTATGGTGATCTTTATATACAGGAGACATATTTAAATATTACAAAAGGCAACTATCTAGTTTTTAATTAAAGATACCATGAAGGGGAATCTTTTGCATATTATTAGTGTTAGGAAATAGTAAGCAGATGCTAAGCAAAGGAAAAAGTTGTAAAATCAGCATTCACATCAAGTAGATTATCATCCCTCCAAGACTTACTAGAATCCAAGGAGTTCATTTGACTAAAAGATTTGATTTCCTCCTCTGACTAATGTTAAATCAACTAGCCTGTTTCCCAGAGGGATGAAATGGGAAAAGAGGACAGTCACAAAAGGGTCATGCCACAGAACCAGTGGCCAAGTACACTGACTTTTCAAGTACACTGATATATGTACAGACTCTTTTGAATTTATCAGTATATGAAATAAGCCACAATATAAACCAGTCCAACCCTGCATTCTTCTCATATTTTGCCGTACCAGCTTATGTTTTTCTCTGTTGAAGTTCTCTTCATTTTTTACTACTATGTACCTCACTTACTCTTTCTTTAGATTTATCAGCCTCACCCTTCATAATATAAACAAACATTTCAAAACCAAAGATAAGATATTACTTCAGATGTTGTACAAATGTCAGCTATCTGGCATTAGAAGAACCTATTTCTTTTCTTATTTCACTATTTTTAATGAGGAATTATAAATATCTGATCCTCTTACAAATGAAGCACTTCCTAAGGACTCCAGGTCAAAAAATCACTTGCAAATAATAGTTTTTAGTAATTCACTAACTTCAATATCCCTGTAACTCCAAACTTTCATATTCATTAATATCTCCCTCAAACTAAGCCATCAGAAACTTCAGCATAAGCAAACTAAAAGAACCCCCAAAACCAAGAAAAAAAAGCAAAAAACCCACCAACCTCCCCAAAACACATTATTTTTTAATTTCTCCGATTGTTTAATTTAATGTACACTCTTTTCTCTTTGAAAGAAAAAACCTGATAATTATTCCATGTTTAGTTTTTCCATGCCATACATGGTATCAAACACCTTTCTCATACCCCTGAAGGCAATTCTGTACCAGTTTAGGAAGGACAAATTGACTAAGTCCTAAGACTTTGAGAATTCTTTTCCATGCTGTTTTCAAATGAGTGAGGACAGAAAGCAAATTGTCCAGAAGGGGAAAATATGATCTTCCTAAAAATGTGGCAACACATTAGATGATCATTTAGCTTCTGAATTTATTCCCTTATGGATTAAGTTCAAAAATTAGGCCAGAAGATTGCTCCAGAACCCCAGTGTTTCTGAAACCAAGCAACTCCTTTTCCAGGTAGTGAGAACCATGTAAGCAAAGTGATTTGAGCCTGGGAAGAAGGGAGGGGTGGGGGAAGGTGTTGTAAGATGTGGTTATTATGTCTCACTGTGCTACTCAGATGAATGGCAACAAATTAAATTGATTTTTCTTCCCCAAATTGAGTCTGTTTTGCCCATGACCGTAACTGGTGAGGGAGCCGTCCCTGTCCTCATTTTAATCCCATACCCCCCTTTGTTGTGTCTCTCATCCCATCTCACCGGGTGCGAGGGAGGGAGTGCAGGACCACATTGTCCTACTGTGGGTTAAACCACCACAAACACCTATTCAATTTCCAAACAAGTTAATAGCTGATTAAGTAGAAGAAATGGAACAAAATACAGTGGGAAGTCTCAGGGGGAGGAGGCAGAGTAATATTCAGTGTAATCAAGGTATACAGTAATTTTTAGACAGTGAAAAAAAAATTTGTAACAGAAAGATTTGTCTACCAGCTTATTATAAATTGAAAGAGTTCAAACACCAGCTTGCTTGTCAAGAATGCAAACAAAACCAAATTCTATAGACACTACAATCTCATTCTACCTTCAAGCACAATGCGCCATCTAAAAGTAGCTACAATTAAGAGTTATTTTAATTCATCTGGGTTAAAATTTCTTCTTAAATTTAAGGGTGAAGAAGTAAATATACCATTAACACAGTTCACAGTCAGATTAAAGTACTACATATACTTTTCCATAAAAACTCATACATAAAAAAGGAAGCTGCTTGCATAAATATGATCAATACTTACTCTCCCTGTGCAAATGCTACAGGGTTTGTTTTTTTTTTTTGCTTACGGGAAATACGCTCCTTCCTTTAGGTAGCATTGTCTTGAAAGCTTTTGCAATTAAATACTTCCTACGAGCTGGTAGAAGAGCATTGATGTGTATTTTTAACTTAAACAATACAGGTTTTGATCTTACAGAAGATGTAAGTTAAGATTTACGCCTTACAGCTTCTTCTGCAGAAGATTTACATGCTACTTTTGAGAACATTCTCATGTTTCCTCTCTTTGCTAGAAGTCTCTGACACTCAGAAGTCAGCCATCAGGCTCCAAAAATGTCTTACGTTTCAAGAGCTTCTGTTAAAGTTTTAGTGAGAGCTGGGGAATGTATAAAAAAAAAAAAAAAAAAAAAAAGAACCCACACCACAAAAAAACCTCTTAGCATCTTTTTCTCATTTGTGGACTTCAGGAAAATATGCCTGCCAAAACAACCCACACTGTGAGGCTGGACGCCAAGGCAGCAATAACTGTCATCACACTGAGAACATCTAGGAATTGCTGAGGCAGCTCTAGTAAGGGAGGAAGAAGGAGACTGCCTGAACTTTGAATTTAGCAATTCACTACATCTTCCAGAAAACCAACATGGAGAAGATGGATGTGCAGCATGGGTCACCTAAAAAGGTCCTTGCTCTTTGTGGATATTCAGTACAGTGCAGTCTGTAAACAGGACTGAATTCCACTTTCTCATTCAGCAGACCTGAATGAAGAAAAATGGTTTTCCTGGGAAAAATATTTGCTGGTTTTGAGGCTTTCTCTTTAAAGACTAAAATACATGAAAATGCCTAACACCTATTTCCAGATATTATGAAACTTTGAAGTTGCAACATTCATCAAATACCTTTTCATTAACTGTCAAAACAAACAAAACTCTATTGCAAGCCCAAGCTTGATGTGCAATGGGTTCAACTAGCATCAATGTAGAGCGTTCCTTCAATACAAAAACTGCTTCTTCAGTAAGGAGCAATCTCCAATTCAATACCAAGTGTTACAACACTATGGTATTGGATGGTCAGAAGTACTTCAGATAGCAAAGTGGTCTGCTAGAGTTGAAGTACAGGAGGAACAACTTGTTCAAGTTGGTCATGATAGCTAGAAATCAGATTTTAAGACACTGAAGAAAGAACTGAAGGCATAGCAAAGCTTCTGCAGAACCCTTAACATGCTTTCGCTAGACCTTTGGTCCACCTACCCATGGTACTCCGAAGTCAAACCCTTAATAGAAGCCTCAGAAAGATATAGGTGCTTGGATTTGTATTTGGTCTTACCAGTTCCAGCTGAACTTTTCTTTAAGAAAAACTGTGATCCCAAACACTTTCTCTTGGATACCATTTCTTGAGGATGAGATGGGTGGAGGAGAAGGATTTAAAATTCTAGAACAAATACAAGGGAGACCTCTGTATCAGCAAAAATTGCTTAAGAGAGGTGACTGGTACAGGGGGAAAGGAGAAAAAGTTACACCCCCTGAAAAATCATGACCACCCTCTAAGGAAGGTTAGGAAAAACAAAGTGGTGAATCCTGTACTGAACACCCAAACAATGAATCATAAAATTAATGTCTTCCAAAGACAGGAAGATCTACAAAAAGAATCTAGACAAACATGCAAGAATCATGTAATATTTTGATACGGAACAACATAGAAAAGATGTAGCCCAGCCCAGTAGATAAGAAGAATGAACTTGAGTGTACTCTACCCCTCCTAATGAGTGGGATAGTTGCAAAAGTAATCAGGTAATCAGAGGTCACCTCTACAGATGCTATCAGAAGAAACACATTATTCAACTAGTTGTGTGTGGGTACACTCAAATATAATGCAAATATAAAATGGTAACAGCTTAAAAGAGAACTTAGAACTATGAACTTCCCAGTTAGGATTCTGGTGGCTGCCATAAAATAAGAAGAACAGAACTGTGCTAGTTTATGTGTAGCTACCACTAGGATTCCCTAGACACTAGTGTTAACATGAAATACAGACTATTAGCTGGTAGGTCTAATTCCATGACAGGTTGTGGACACAGTAGATGATACAATGACAATAGGTCTATGTGTCATAAAAGGAGATAAAGTACAATAAAAGCAATTGTTTACTGGGCAAAGTTATGTAGAAGGATAACAAAATCATAAATAAAGTTAAATTACATCTGAAAAGGTGTGATTTTTGCATAAACAGCTGCTATAGAATCTCTGTTTTGGTTCACTAACATGAAAAAAATGAAACTGCTAATGATGAATTTCGCCAGTGGCATCTATATTGTGCCTAAGACAGCACTAAGTTCTATTAGTTATAAAAGACTACAAGTAATATAACAGGCAATTTCTTCCCTTGGAATCAAAAACAATTCAGTAATGTTATACAAAATTTAGAGACTCTAACATAAACTGATCCTATTCCTTATGTCTTTAGAACCGCTAAATAAAGCACACTCATGTTAAAAATATTTTCATACAGGACAGATGCAAAAGAATGTTTTCTTAATTTAATAGATTATTCTTGAAGTGAAACATGTTTTTGTAAATTTACTCTTTTTCCTACTATTTCATTCCTTGAAAGGTAATTTTACTTAATTAAGCATGACAATAATTTCTGGTTTTGTACTGTTCCAAGCTGTATTCAATTTCTAGCCAAATATAGCTTAACATAAACCTTGGGTAAATAAATAATTTACTACTACATCAAAGTATTACACTTTTTACAAAGCTCAAGAAAATGAGTAAGTATTTAAGAACTTGGGGGGAGACAGAGCTGGGCTGTTTTCTAAGTAAAGCTTTATGCTTGAGGAAAACAAAATGCACATATAAATTGCCCCTCCAACAGGACTGAGTAAGTGATTACAATGTAAACCACTATTTTACTATACCATGCAGAGAACGAACTTCTGCTAGTCAAGTACATTTCACTTCTTTACCATACTGCAGACCAAACTGTGGCACTGCCATTCACAGTAGCCCCAGACTGAGACATTTTAGCTGCATATAAAGAAAAACCAACAGGGAAAGACTGTTCAAGGAAAAAAAAAAGTTCTATGACTAATTCATTTAAGAAACTTTTTCAGAGATTTACTTATAAACAATAAACCTATAGTCCTACTCCTCCACGCCATTCGAACCAATGTAGAGTTTTGAATTTGCAATGCCATCCAGCTATCTGTAACTAAGTGATAGTGAAATGGTCTGACTCAGAGTCTTCATTTGCTCATCCCTCAAGCCCATGTCTTCTGTGCTCCAAACTTGTAAGACAGTAAAAACCTCTTCTTCACTTTTCTGACATATGAAATAGTCATAGTGACTTGTATTCCTGTTTCCTTTAGATTTATTATACAGTTTACTGCTCTTAAAGTTTCTGTCTCTCTTTAACTTGTTATCTGCTTCTGTTACACTTCATTTACATATGTAAATTCTACATTCCCTTTTCCTCCCAACACAACAACCTTGAAACTGCTTTTTTAAAGCCACAACTCGGACACAAAATAAACTACTGGAGATTTTGATGGATAAACATATATCAATTATTTCTGAAGTTTTTCTAATCTAGAACATATTCCAGCTTATGGTATGATCTTTTAAAATACATATGTCAAACAAACTTATCATTGGGATTTAGTGATCATACTCCTGGATGCTTCTCTCCTCTCAGAAGGATATTATTATCTCCTATAATATTATTAGTAGGATATTCAAGCCAGCACATGCATGCTGCAAGACTTTCTCTCAAGAGGTAAAGGACCACAATGCTGACTCATCGGGAGTGATTCACTTCCAAAACCTAGGGGAGAAGGGGTGTGGGAAGTGTTCTTCAATGTTAATCATTTTGTAAAAGTAAATCCTGTGAGACAATACTAATTAAAAAGCTTTTTTTTTTAAAAAAAAAACAAACCAAAAACAAACAAAACAAAACTAGAATCCAATACAAGGAAAAGGACTGTTAACTACAGAAGACAGAAACTGAGAAAGAGAGACAAAATCATGTTTCATTAAACTGCCTCTATCAAAGCAACATTGGTTGCTTTCAGCTACAATGGCATCCTTTAATCCTTCTCAATTCAATCCTCTATCAGTTTTCCCAGTATTTTTCTCAAACTGATGTCACGATAACCAGGCTTTAATTACTTATTTTTTGTTCTTTTTAATATTAGCACAGTACTAGTATCTTTCAGGTTCTTTGAAACTTTCTTGGTTTGTCTCTTTTTATTAAAACACTAACCAAGAATAGCTAAAATAAATAAATAAATAAAAAGATCTCAATGGTAACAAAGCAGTGAATGAATCTTGAAGTCACCAGACTTGTAACAGGCAACAGCAGGGAGAATTAAACTGGAGCAAGGGAAAAGATTAGACTTAGATTACATGAAGGGAAAAGAGCACAGAAGCAGGGGGATAAGACCATATTTACAAGTGATTTGAGTAATGAGAGCAGCCAGAAAGAAAAAAGATAATCCAGAAATATTTAGTGCAAAGCTTTCCAAATATGCCATTTAGTCCTTTGTATATAATCCTATGAAAAATGCACAAAACCATGTGAGCAATAAAAGTATAAGCCAACGCTAATCACTTAGGTCAGTTCCTGTTGTTACAGCCCATTCTTTGCAGATAAAAAATTAAATGGATTTTGATAAAGATTTTTACACTTACAAATAAATTCTCAAAGGGATCTGAAAATTCAAAGAAAAATCATTCACAAAAGAAAAATTGGATAAATTCCAATATAACGGACTATGCACGCTTCTTATTGATCATTCCTTCATTTAACTTTGTAGCAGAAGACAAACTTATACTGACAAAACTTTGATGATACACTCTCTGCAAGAGCTCTAATACATTTTTGTTCAGAAAGCTCCTTGGAAAATAGAGCATCTTTACCAAGACCAGAGACAGACGTTTAGTTTAGCTTTCCTAACATGATAGCTGGAAACTTAAGATTTAAGTGTTTCACGAGTCTGATGAAAGCTGAAGCAATTGGCACACTGATATTAATGCCAAATCAGTAGGCTGTTCTGTTTGCAATACTGCATTAGAAATCAATGTGAAACTAAATGCAACCTCTAAATGCAAGTACAAGAACTTACGGTATCAGATGTTTGTTTACTATTCCCACTTTTCCCCTGGCATTATTAGAGGACTTTTCAGTATTATGAATGTGCATTCAAGAACTCACTCATAAAACAAATGCTAACTTAACACCAGATTTAAGAATCTCTATTTTCCTAGCATATTAGATACAAGAAATCAGTCAAGAAAAATGTGTGGGACAGAAGTCAACCTGCTCCTGCTCTATGTGAAGTTGTCAGCTACTTGTTACCTGACTCAGTGACACACCATGTATTCTTAACGATGATACTCTCCTCAACTGCTCTCCAGTATTGCTGGTATTAAGCCTTTATTTTAGTGGCAGTAAATGAAACAAACAGTTGCAATTTCTTGAAAAAGTGCATAATCTTAATAAAAATAATTTCATGGAGTCTAAAGACTATGACCTTATGAAACACTATCTCTTTGCTTTTAACAAATTATTCTTAAATGTACATTAAAACATTCAATGTCACTCCATTTGAACTTAATTCTAACAATTAAAAAGAGATACAACATGGATTTCAGTGATTCTAAACTGAATCACAGTCAATGCAATGTTAATATTTCATCATGAGTTTAGTTAGAAATTCCAGAAGTAAGGAAAAATATCCCCTTTTCCTAGTGTAGAGTCCATAAATCTGCAGTTTATTTGACTTTTTTTTGAAATGCAAGTCTCATGCAGGACAGAGACCCTGGCTTCAAATATAAAACTCCAGTGTTTTCTCAAATGTGAGGAAACATTGAACCTGAATTCAAATGGTTGGACTTTCATGTTCCAAGTAACTGACCTTAGTTTCCCTTTCTGCACTCTCTCTTTTCATACATATACTCCTCTTCCCTTTAAACTTCACCTGATCTTTCTTTTCTGTTTATTCCCATGCCTGTCTTCCTTTATTTCCCTCTTCAAGTAATATATTTACCTACAACACATGAATGACATCTATGGCACCGTCTTCCTTCAGAAGCGCAGTAGTATATTAAAATCTAAATAACTAAATATGTTTCTAGCAGGCACACAACATGTAAAGCATCTATACGATCTTATTGCTGCCAGATTCAGCTTTTCTTTTCTCCTAATCTACTCTATGAAAAAGTGCATTATTGTTTTGGCTGAATTAAGGCAATCAAAAAATCTAGCAACCCACATAACAATATACAGGAACATAGGCTGAGCTACAAAATTAAAAATTAATGGAGAAGTGTAAGACAACTATAATCGTTTCAACCTGCCTGAAGATTCAGACTAGTTTATGCTAATTATGGGGTTTTCTGCAGTTTTACACATCAATGAGGACAGAGATATTAACACAAAAAGCCCTCAGCTCTGATCACAAGACTCCAGCAGCTAAGGACACATCTATCCCAGCTCTGATCCCTTGTAAAACTCCGATCCCAGTAATGCACAGCAATCCGATTCCTACGAGGTTTCAGTACAATTCACAATTATCTAATAATTCACACACTCTAAGCCTGCTTATATAATTGGGGTCTTTGTGTGCAGGAGACTGAAACACTGGTTTTGTCACTTAAGTACCATGCACATGTACAAGCACGCTTCAAGACATCAGTTGCAAGTAATACATAGCAAATCAATTGGTTATATTTTTAAACATTATCAAAGAGAAAAAACCCCAAACATTCAGATTCTTTCAATGACGTGTGCTCTAGCTATTTTATTTACGATCAGTTCCCATGTGTGTGCTAGAAACAGAAAATATTTCCAATTGGTCATTTTTCTGAAATAAATGAAATTTTATTTTCTAGACACTCTATGTTCCCTGATAGAAGGAACACTGAAGTTATAATCTACAAAGCATAAAGTGGATATTTCTCTTTCTCTCCATCGAAGGAATGGAAAAAAAAAAAAAATCAAACCACAACCTATATATCACTTTTTAATCCAGCAAGTTGAAACAAATTTGGAAGTAAAAATCTACAATTAATGTAAGTTCTCCATGTAAGTTTCTGAGTGTTAATCTAAACCAGAAATTTAGGAAATTTTAATCTGAGATTGCTTCTTTGATTTTATAATCTATCTTTCCAAATACAGTCCTTAGTGAACACGCTGAGCTGTACTGATAGCAATGTCAGTACCATGACTAGTTAGAATCTACAGACTCCAGGGCAATCCCAACTAGCCAAGACAGCTCTTAACTAATATGAAATTATCATAATTCCTAGGAAGGTTAATGACAACATGGTAAAGAATAAAGGGAGGATACTGAG
The DNA here is from genome assembly GCF_000700745.2 of Antrostomus carolinensis. NCBI lineage: Eukaryota > Metazoa > Chordata > Aves > Caprimulgiformes > Caprimulgidae > Antrostomus > Antrostomus carolinensis. Next base: position 23,020 of record NW_010298898.1, on the reverse strand, counting down.
AATCCATACCATGTTCTGGTACAAAATTCAGAAAACAAAAAAAGAAAAAACCCAACAATTCTGAATGAAAAAACATTTGTAGCATTCTATGAGTAAGGATAGTAAGATTTTGTAAATTAGTAGACTACCATGTGTATTCTACAATTATAAAAAAAAAATTGTCAAGTTTAGAAATATATTTTCAAATTTTAATAGAAAGGATTACTGCACTACAGAAAGTTCTTCACATCTCTTTTCCTGCCTTCATTTTTTTTTTTTTAAACAGACATATTTTTAACTCTCCATGCAGTAAGAGATCCTCTTATTCCATGGAAAAAAAGAGTTTCAAAGAAGTCAACATAATAAATGTGAACCCAAAGGGTACCCAACAGGGAAAATCCTCGATTCATTATACAACCTTTACAATTTTCTACTTTCTAAATTCTTTGCAAGTTTAATCACTTCTTTACAATCTCACAAGGTGTTTAGAATATGGCAATATTCTACAGTGTGAAGACCTTCATACCAAATAAACCAGTTACATCTACAAGAAATATTTTTATTTTTTGTGTAAAATATTTTCATTGATGGTACTTTTTGCTTGAATTCATATTTATTGGGCATATTGCTGAATCAAGTTTTGGGAAGTTTGTGGTAAAAACAGAAGCTAAAACAGTGGTGCAGAATTCTGGAACAAAACCAACTCCAAATTGTCTTATTTTTTTGAATTGTAATAAAATATATCTACTTGAACAACAGAAGTAAAATGTAAGCAAGTACTTGAGAATTCTGTTTCCTTACAGATCCAGATAGCCACTTTCAGCTTCTTACAGTGGTCTTCCACATACAAAAAAGTTATCTCGCTTTTCTTTAACTAGGTGAGATTTTCTCTGGCATATCTTTCTCCATAATTTACTTCCTTAACATCAAAGACTTTTAAAGGTAAAGTTTTACTTTTGCAAAATTAATTGAATACATTGAAAAGCAATCTAGAGGCACAAACCCTTCAAATTATATATTTATACAAATTATACAAGTTCAGCAAAAACCAGCTTCATGCATTTGCACTGAGAATACCTTTTTTCTGCTTCAAAACCATAGATTTCATATGTCCATCAGCCTGATATACCTTTAACCTACTTCATGTATCTTTTATTGTGTATTAATATTTACTGCCACAGACATATGCATTATTATCCTGTATTTACAGTACTTGAATTGTAGAGAATAAATTAAAAATACTCAGCCATCAAGACACCAACCTTGTGGGCAGGGTACAGCAGCCATCAGCCGTCAGCCTGACTTGGGTTTCATAGCTATCCAGTGGACAAACAACTTGTTGAACAGGAGGACATTCAACTGTGCTGCAATCCACACTGAACACTATGGAGAAAGGGGAGAAGAAAATTCCTTTTAGTCATGCTTTAAAAGTTTTTTGAAAATTATTTCATCATAAGCAACAAGTTATGCATCAGCCTTTTAATTTAAGTCAGAAAAATTATCTAATGAATTCATGCTTGCTAGATGACATTACAAAAACTCTTCCATTCTCTTTAAGATTTACTTTTTTAAATTATTGACTTGGGAAGCAACTGAACGAATACTAGTTACTACAAAAATTACATAAGTTTGACATGCAACCTTAACCAATCATTACATCTGTGAATAATATTAGTTACTAGAAATATACTAGTAGATAGTAAACAATTAATTGTTTACTCTTTTCCTGATTAAAGTCTGTTTAAAGAGTAAAATACCTGGGTTATAGGAAATAAATATTAAAGATACACTATGGACTTATACCTGCACATGTAAACTACATTTTTAAGGATTACTCCATTTGGTTGTATTGTTTAGGTATTTAATATATGGTGAAAATGAAATGCAAATTATCAAATCTATCTGCATTGACAAGATGAAGAATTTTGTACAACTAGCAAGACTGACTGATGCTTTTTAGACAGCAACGAATGCTTAGAAATGGAAAAAAAAAAAAATCAGGCTGAATATATATTTATTCCTATGAGTCTGTCCTGCCACAGAATAAAACATGCTTCTCTTTATAAAATATGCTACCTACCAACTGAGTAGGCAGGATGAACAGAATGTTATCAGACTGAAAATTATACAGTACAATAACCCTGATTACTGATTAAATTTCACTTCAGTACTGACACTATTGCAACCACTTAGTGCAGTGCTAAAGCAACTTGGCAATGCTACATCTCGCTTCTTGCAAGAGCTGATACCTTTCAAAGTCCCATTTTCTGTCTTCTAGTCTTACATTTTTCAGGCTTGATCCTCAGAGGTACAGAGTGATAATTCTTCCATCAGTAATAAACGAGACACCAGTCTCAGAATTACACCTACTTAGCATATCTCATTAAGCATTAAATGAAAGAACAAGTTCAATGAAACCAGTTTGCTGCTCATTGGGGTTAGGACTAGTAGGTTTGCCCTCAAGACTATTAACTTTCAAAGTACATGAGTATCCTCTGTATAAGTGATATTCAGAATCTGTCTTTTTCCAGTTATTTGGGAAACATAGTCATTTGCTAAATCAGAGCAATCTGACAAATTCAGGAAGTTCTCACCGAGAAATGCACAAATTTAATTAAAGTCTATTTTGTAAAGCAATGCAGAAATTTACTAAATTTTAACTGGAAAGATTCCAGTTACTAATTTGGTAATTGTCATTGTCAATATTAACTTTTATATCTCTTCCTAAACACAAAGATACCTATTTGCCTTAAAGACAGCAATACTTATATTTTATGTAACACTTCACTTTAAAAAACCTTAGAGTTTTATGTTCCATTTTATTAACTAATAACACATTTGAAACAGCTCTTCTGCAAGAAACATACACCTAGTTCCTCCATTATCACAACAGGCATTAAGAACCATGAGCTTCTCAGTACGGCCCAATGCAACCAATAAAATTTGCATGATTCTGTTGTGCCAAGTAACTACCAATGTCCAGTTTCCTGAATTTAAACTAGCAACCTTTTTATCTCCCTGGATTCAAGGCCTCCTCCACCTCTTCCCCAGGTAAGCAGTCTGGGGAAAAAACCAGCTAACGAGTTCTACCAACAAGCTGCTACTGCACAGCTAATTTTGTGTCCATCTTGCCATACAGCAGTAATGACAATGAAGGAAAAAACACAAGGAATCTCCCTAATCACTCCACCAAGTCTCACCTAAGGTGCTCTTTCTTCCCGAATAGTTCAGTTTCTTTCCAGTGGTTATTAGTGTGCTAGTATGTGGCTCTGAAACATAACACTGAAAAGTAGCCCAAACAGTCCTCCTTTATTAAGAAAGTACAAACCCAAGAAAAATTACAAACAACCCTCAAATCAAGAAAATTCTCATGTAAGTAAGTGGCTGTAGTCACTCAGTGGTTCCCCAGTTTGATTTGACTTACACAGTTTAATTTATTTTATACTGATCTCTTACTAGTATCAGAGCACCTTCCAATTCTTGTAAAGATTAGTAGGATTTGGTGAACAAAGGGTGTGCACCAAGCTTATCCACCACTCACAGAATTTTATAACTCACACTTATACCCCACCTCAGCCTTCTCTTCAAACTGGGAGATCTTTATTATTACATTATTAGATTAATCATAGAAGAACTGAGATTTCACAGGACCCTCCAGAGGTTATCTGCTCCAATCCCCCTCCCAAGCCAGGCCACATAGATCTGGTTGCCTAGGACCATGTCTAGATCTCCAAGGTTGGAGATTCTACCACCTCTCCAGGCAAACCATGCCAGTGCTGTCACCCTCATGGTGAAAAAGTGTTTCCTGATGTTCAGAGGGAACCTCCATTGTTTTGGTTTGTGCCCACTGCCTCTGGTCCTGCCATTGGGCACCACTGAAAAGAGCCTGGCTCTACCTTTACACCCTCTTTTCAGGTATTTATATACGTTGATGAGATCTTCCCTGAGCCTTCTCCAGGCTGAACAGTCCCAGCCATCTTAGCCTTTCCTCAAAGGAGAGCGACAAAGAGAGATAAGAGATGAAAGATATTTGAAGAAGGAAAAAAAAAAATTCTACTTTTTTTTTCAGATTTAAATAGGTTCCTCACACCGGAAAAAGTATTGAGCCAAACTTCCAGATAAGCTGAAAATATTGTAACATTACAGAACCATCTATAACTGGATTCTTCGTTATTTAAACATTAGCTGTACTAACATCGTAAAAAATAAGACTGCAAACACTTTCTACTAAAATACTAGTTTTGTTTTCACATCTTACTTTGATTCCAATAATTAAAAAGTGTACTTTTCATTATCAGGTTTATTATAAGCTGGTATTGTACACTTTATTGTAAGCTTAAAAAATTAAAATCCTGTCTAAATATTTTTGTCTGTCCTAAGAACTTTAAGCTTTAAATACATATTTTGACAAATATGTACTTTCAAGAATTCATAAACATGTTGCAATTTCCTTTCAGCGAGGATGCACCCAATCAACCTTTGCTTACAAGTCTCCAGGAACTTTCTCTTGCACTGAATTTGTACACAGTAGCATTTGAGAGTTCCTAATTTTCCTATGAGAATGTAGCAGAAACTCTACCACGGTTGCAGACCGTGACAAAGCTGCGTTAATGTGCAACCTCCTTTGTAGACAACAAAACCGAAGGGGTCTGATCATGAAACTGTTAATACCCAGGTGGAAACAATTTTACAGTAGAATATGTTAATGCAAGACTATTAAGTTTCACCTTTACGTATTATGCTGGCTTTTCAAAGAATAGAATGTACAATTCAGAGGCAAGCTACCTACGCATCTAAAGGTCTAGGATCAAGGCAGTGTTTGTGTCTCTGATGCAACACAGTGGCTCAGAATAGGAAGGACTTAATATTTTTCCAGAAGTTACAGCTTTCTGATGATCCAGTACAAGGGTACACAGTCTGCTTCTACAGCAGCTAAAAAGTATCGCATAACACCCTTTGCTTTCAGTTCAGATGCATTTCAACTGGTGCCTCATGAATAACGCAATGCAATACAACATGACTACACCCGATAACAGTAGTCACATTTTTTGCTCTGGGAGAAGGAGAAAGCAAGCATGGAAATATCTCTCCATGACAATGCATCATCCTTGTTACATTTCTTCCCACTTCAGAATGCATTAAATACAGCCAGAACAGATAGTATTTCTGGACTTTCAGTGCAGTTGTATCACTGTCTGAATCACTTCCTCAGCTTCCCTATGACAGCTATTCCCCAACATGGACCCCTACATTTGCTGATTCTTTTCATCCCTCACAATCATGTCAACTTATAAACTTCTGAATCACTTCCTCAGCTTCCCTATGACAGGTATTCCCCAACATGGACCCCTGCATTTGCTGATTTTTTTCGTCCCTCACAATCATTGTCAACTTATAAACCAAGGCCAGTTCTGTTTAAAATCTTTATCAATGATCTGAACAAGGGGATTGAGCACACCCTCACTAAGTTTGCAGACTACACCAAGCTGGGCAGCAGCGTTGATGTTTGAGGGTAGGAAAGGTCTGCAGAGGGATCTGGACAGGCTGGATCAATGGGCTGAGGCCAATGGCATGAAGTTTAATAAGGCCGAGTGCCAGGTCCTGCACCTGGGTCACAACAACCCCATGCAATGCTACAGGCTTGGGGAGGAGTGGCTGGAAAGCTGCCTGGAAGCAAAGTACGTCGGGGTACTGGTCAATAGCTGGCTGAACATGGGCCAGCAGTGTGCACAGGTGGCTAAGAAGGCCAACAGCATTCTGGCTTGTATGAAGAATGGTGTGGCCAGCAGAACTAGGGAGGTGATCACCCCCTGTACTCAGCACCGGTGAGGCCACACCTCAAGCACTGTGTTCAGTTTTGGACCCCTCACTACAAGGACATTGAGTTGCTGGAGTGTGTCCAAAGAAGGGCAACAAAGCTGGTGAAGGGCCTGGAGAACAAGTCTTATGAGGAGGGGCTGAGGGAGCTGGGATTGCTTAGCCTGGAGAAAAGGAGGATGAGGGGAGACCTTATCACTCTCTACAACTACCTGAAAGGATCTTGCAGAAAGATGGGAGTCGGTCTCTTCTCCCAAATAACAAGCAACAGAATGAGAGGAAATGGCTTTAAGTTGCGCCAGGCGAGGTTCAGATTGGATAATAGGAAAAACTTCTTAACCGAAAGGGTAGTCAGGCTGCCCAGGGAGGTGGTGGAGTCACCTTCCCTGGTGGTATTTAAAAGACAGGTAGATGCGGTGCTTAGGGACCTGGTTTAAAGGTGCATTTGGTAGTGTTAGATTTATGGTTGGACTTTATGATCTTAAAGGTCTTTTCCAATTACTACGATTGTATGATTAGAAATGTATCTGTAATTCTGCCCTACTCATTTTCTGCAGTCCTTTCCCAATCTCATCTCTTAAGTCCTCTCCAACATCAGCTTCTAACAAAGCATCCAATAAAACAACACATGTACTACTTCTGCAAGCAGCAGAGAACAAAAAAATTCCATTTGTCTTAACTATGTATAAAAACTTGATTTTGTTGACCCTTGTCCTTAGCACAAGACTAAAAATTCTAGACCTGATTTTCAATGCTGAAGCTGTACTAGGGTGGGGTGCAAGCTACCTCCCTGTGCATCATTACACACTACCTAGAAAGTTTTACTGCTGATCTCAGACTTTCCATCATGCCCTGACTGTACAGAATTCCCCAAAGAAATAAACCAAACAACATTCTCTTTACAACTGTGTTTAAACTAAGATTTGGTACCAGAAAAACCCTTCTATTTCAGTAAAAGCAGTTTTCAGGCCATGCAGGGCTGCTGGAGAAGGTGAGTGAATGAAAGCTCTGCCAGAAAGACTGCTAGAAGAATGACAAATGAGCAGTCTTTTCAACAGAGGTTCTTTCTAGCATGACAGACATTTTCTGATGCTTTCCCAAGGATCCCAGAAACTAAGAGATGACACTCCCCACCTCACCATACACAACAATCAATGAAATTACCAATAATGGTACAACAAACATCTATTGGATAACTGCCAAAGTAAACTATTTACCTTTCTTTATTCAGAAGTGACAGCTAGAGTTCCTATCATGACTTTGGCAAAATATCTTTTAGATCAGATTTTAACTCCAACTTTAAATAAACAAACATAAAATCATCATTGCTCATTCTGATTTAGCTTCTTAGCAAAAGAGGCACAGGTACTCCCACAAATCTTGTTTCAGGCTATTTTTATTTTTACTGTAAACACATTATACAGCTCCCTTTGAGACTGTTCATTCAAACTGGCTTTAAGAAAAAAACTTTATTTTTGATAATACTTTTAAAGCACTGTAACTCCCAGCTTAAAACTAAATTCAGTGCTCATTCAGTAAATTTACTGTTCATGAATAGCCAGTTACACATGGCTCATAGGAACAAAGTAGGTTGCTTATGACACCAGACCACTGTTATCTCACTTCTCAGCTTTGCAGCCGCAGCAAAACAGAAAGGACACAAAATACTTGTTCTCAGTACGCACCTGTCCTGGTTTTGCTAGGATAGAGTTAATTTTCTTACTAGCTAGAATAGCTGTGTTTTACTTCAGTGTAGGACTTGTTATAAGAAGTACGTTGATAAAAGTACTGAAGTTACTAGTTGTTGTTGGAGCCTAAGGTCACCATGGCTGGTTCACAGCTGCACTAGGATTGGGAGGAAGAAGTGTAGCAAATAGCAAAACCCAAAACTGACACTTAGATATGCCAATGAGATATTCCATATCATGTCATGTCATGCTTAGTATAATTAACCAGGGTTGACCAGAAATTGGGGGTATTCTCTTGGGGATCGCTTGGTTTAACTCTTCTGGGGTTTCGGGTTTGGGACTGTCTCTGCTCTGGGATTGCTGGCTGGCACAGGTGGGTGGTGAGCAATTTCACCGTGCATCGCTCAATTGTATATTCTGTTATCACTGTTGTTATCACTATAATTTTATTTTAATTAGTAAATAGTTTCTATCTCAACCCATGAGACTCCTTGCTCCTTTCTTTCCAATTCTCTCCCCTACTCCCTGGAGGGTGCAGGGATGAGCAAGAGAGCAGGCTGTGTTTGGCTCCAATCCAAAAGGGTGAAACCACCACAGTACCTCAACTGTGGTGAGATGCTTGGTGAAGCAATGGGTAAGAACATTTTAAGACAAATTAATCTGGAGGTTAATAGAAAGGTATGACAATGCTGCTAAGTTTCTTCACTGTTCACTTTAACTGAATGCCAATGCCTTTAATCACTGTATTCCTAAAGTAGAAATAAAAGAGGAAGTGGATCTCAAAATGAAATATTTTATTTTTACTCTAGCAATTACTGTTAAGGAAACACTTCCTATTTTCCTCTCAGTAACTCAGTTGCCAATCATACTATTTGAACATATGCAGTTCTCAGCAGAAGGCTCCAAACTCAAATGCCACTGTAAACTGGAGAACAGTGACATCTCATTTAAGGAACAGAAATAAATACAATTTATGCTTTAATTGCACAAACACTTTATATTGGCATAAGGCAGCACTGCTAACAGAGGAAGCAGCCCTCCCAGCTTCTGGCAATTTGTTTCCACCAGAAAGCCCTTGCTGGTACAAAACCCCTAAGGAGGCTGGTTAAGCAGACACGGAGGTGTAGGAAGAGCACTCTGGTAGCAGCACTCACATAACTGAAGTTTTTAGGTCTTTAGCAAAGTATGGAAAACAGTTTTCTCTGTTTGACATGTAAAATCCAGTCATGGTGACAGTATTCAGTCAAAGTAGTGACATCAGCCCCATAAGAAACTGCATGAATACTCATCTACCAGGCCTTATACTGTCTTGTCTTCTTTTTTTTTTTTTCCTTTTATTTTCCCGGCCCCCAGCCCCAACTAAGAGGAAACATGAAACAGAACACTGCTAGCTCAGTTGCCCTCCAACTCTTCTTCCCTACAGTTCTTCAGGATACCAAGTAAAACTCTGAAGACACACGGTTTATTACCTGACTTACCATGGCCTGAATAAATATTCCTGACATGGAAGGAACATTCTGACTTCACTTCATGACCACTATTTCAGCATATCCACATAGATAATTCACATAGTGTTCACACACACAAAAACAGTTATATGCTAGTACATACACAGTAGTACATGTATACACAAAGAGAATAAGTGTCATAAAACAGTGCAGGAGAGGTAGGATGGACGAGATTGGATGACTAGATGACTCTGGAAGTAATCTAAATTATTCTATAATTCTGTAAGCCTATGAATATATAATCCTAATAACACAAGATATTCCATTGCCTGTTCTTAAACTAATAAATTTATTTAAAACCACAGACAGTGGTGAACATGACTGTACAGTTCAGATGGAAAAAACAGCAAGGCTCATGCTGATTTTCAAATTTTAAAATAGAATCTCTAAACTTTCTATATGAAAGGAAACATTAAAAAATATTTCAATTTTTTTTTAGTCTTTAATTTTCTTCATATATCAAGTACAAATTTTGTTGTTTATATAAGTACAGTTTGCACTCTCTGAAAACCAGGTTCTTCCGAAAAAAGATTTGCCATTAGGGAAGAAAAAAAAAAAAGCCTTCTGGGTTAAGTAATTTGTAGTCTTATACTAAGATTTGTCAACATTCATCTACTCCTTTCCCTGTCTTCCAGTCTTGTGTTGGCTTATCATTCCTTTGCAACTTTCCCACTATGTCAAATGGCAAATAAAAGAAAGACCTACACCAAAGTTGTAATAGTCAACTTGGACAGCCACTGAAGTCTAACTTGACAAAACCCAGGCTATGTAGTGACTAATAATTCCATATTAATAGCACTCTCTTTTTCCCCTAAAGCCAAGGCAGTGCAATAAGTTGGGGCACCACTTACTCTGTAGCTTGGTCCTTACATCTTTCATCACCTATCACTGCAGGGATGCACAAGAGTATCTACCTACACTCCTCAGGCTCTTAGCCACTGCCTAAGAAACACATCATCATCTCCCAAGGCAGGGGAGAAGTCTCTGCTTTCCCTTAGCCCCCAAATTTCTAACCCCCATTGCAAAGCACTACACTAAATTCCATTAGTCTCCTTCCCTAATCTTTTCAAAGCCTCTGTTCTTCAACCCTCCTAAAATGCATCTTCACCTTTCCAGTCCCATGTACGTTCACTTCTTAACTCCCTACAACAAAAAAATTGCGAACCACTTCAGAAAACAATATATTCATAGTTACATAAATCCACTAGTGCAATAAATAATCACATACTCAATTTGAAGATTCTGAAATACTAACAAGCTGAAAACAATGTTCAAGAAGTAACCTACAAAGGTAAGTTTGGATCAAGTTATTGGCAAACTACAAGATGGGAATGCAAATAACTGTTGGGAGGACAAGATCAGAGCTAACATTTATTTTCAGAAATAAAGAAATAATCCAAGGACAGCAAGATAAAATTCAGTAAAGGCAGACTTAAAGTGTATATAGGAAGAATTAAAATGTACAAATATGGTGGTTCAGTAGCAGTCAGGCTACAGAAAGATCTTGGGATCACAGTATTTCACAAACTAAATATATATCTTGCAAAAGAGTCAGCTCTTATTTAGAATTTTGCATGAAAAAGTATTCTACAGTATTTAGTGCTGGTGAAGACTCACCCAAAATAGTAGTCTGCTTTTGGACATCACATTTTAAAGACATACGGAGAAACTTAAGAAAATGTGTAGAGAAGAAACATAACAAGGAAGGAGTCCAAGAAAACTATGTCATATGAAATTTCAGCTAATTCAAGATGAAATTAGACTAGGGTTGACAAAATGTTTCAGAAAAAAATTACTATAAAGACTTGTTCATCAGCTTCTCAGGATAGAAAAGGAAAAAGTTTGCTTAAATTTCCACAAACGCAGATTTGCATTGGATATTAGGAAAAACACAAAGAGAAGCACTAGAAGATACAAAGACTGTGCAATCGTCTTCTGTGGACGATTTTTGAAAACGTTAAGCAAGCATAGGAAAGCCACAGTTTAAGCATACTTGAACCTGTCTGCATATAAGATTTTGGATTATACAGTTTTATATGCCAGCTTTCATCCCTCTAATTTTATTATTCATCTTTACCAAAGCCTGTATCGAAAAGAAGAGTGAATTACATCTTCTACTTCAAAAAGAATAATGAATCACAAGAAAGGGTGATTCTTGTTCTCATGAAATGGAAAATTTTGTAAAGTCTTTCACTATGCTCCTCCACAATTCTTTTGTTCTCCAGTTTTTAAGAGTCATCACTTTGTAATCTAGAGAAATTTTAAGACAGAAACCTTAATTCCTTGTTTGTGCACAATATATTCCTACTTTGAAAATCCTTTGCATAATCTAATCCGCATACAAAGTACATCACTTTCACTAGTAGCATCCACAGAAATGCAATATTCTCACTAGGCTACTTTTCCCTTGTTCCTCAGTTTGAACTCATGTCTGAAGAAAAAAAAAAAGTAAAATTTATCATAATATTTCTTATCTTTTTTTCTTAATGGGTATTGCCCACATATAATCATCTTAATTTTGAAGAAGTGTCAGAAGAATTTAGAGGCTATGGAGGCTTTATTAGAGAAAATTATATAGGTTATTGTGCTTGTCAAGAGAGTTAGAAAAAAAAAGAAAAATGGAAAAAGAATCATGTCCACTTTTACCTGGTTTACACTCATAGAGATCACAGCATTCTCCTGGCTTTCCTGATGCCTTAGATACCAATATATTCAAATAGCCAGGTTGGCAAACCTTCCTCAAGCAGCCTGCAGGGTTACACACACAGCGGCTCGGGAGTGGACAGCATTCACCAGGAGGAGCATAGCCTTCAATCAAGATGGAATCTTCTGGACAGCGAGGAGAAAACTGGACTTCACAGCGGGCCTTGGAGCAATCTGGTTTCTCTTCTGAAAGGGAGAGAAAAATCAGCATGCCATAAATGTCAGTAAAACACTGTACTGAAGCTGTAAAGATGAGCTCAGATAAAGCTCCCTTCTTCTCCGTTCCGCCAAAACAACAAAAAGAAAAGGAAACTGCTGTTGCTGAAATGATTAGCAAAAACTGCAGAATATGCTTAAAAAAAATCTTGGTATATGCAAGAAGGCAGGGTTGTTACTAAATGTGCAGTGTACATGACTGCTGAACCCACACAACTCCAAAAAACAGCTGTGAAGCTACACATTTGGCCATGACATTAAGAAACTACTTGTCATATCATGCAGAGCCTTGATGTTCAACACCTACACCTTCAGTTTCTTAAGACTTTCCCTTCTGAGCAACTGATTTTAATTGATTGATTTATTAGACTTGAGTAACCTGAACTGAGATTTCACATATTTCATATATCTGTTAGAAGTTCAACAGCTAACATATTTGCAGAGGCCATACATTAGCAGAAAAAAGATTTTTCTTGTACACACCCCCAGTTCTCACATTAAAAGTGTTGTCCCTATGTACTTCAGTGGCTTGAACAGTAAAAGAGAAGAGGTTTGACTAGCACTGGCTACAGGCACTAGAGGTCTGAGGCACTAGCTGCAGGCATACAGCAATAAGAAAAGGAATATTGAGGAGCAAGGTCAACAAGTTGTTTGGAACGGTGACAAGCTGGACAAACACTGAGATAAGACGAGATAATAAAGACACAGAAGACTGTTCTGGGCCAACTAGGTAATACTCTTCCAAAACTTAGAAAAGAAGTCAAGATTCCCCATTCTCAAAAAAACCCCAGACCTTAATTCTGGTAAAAATGTTGTGTCATGCTCTCCAATACCAAGTTGCACTGGGAAAAGTCAGACCACTCCCATGACTGATTTACTCTGCAACTCAAACAGTGAGAAACTTGTTCGTATCCAAGAGGGTCTTGCTTTGCTCAATATACCTGAGCACTGTCAAAAAACCAAGTGTATTCAAGGATCTCAGAAGAGCAGTATCTTTAGGTCAGTAGGATATGGTGACTTAAGTGTTTGGAGGCAATGCAGGGAGTCTTTCCAGGTCTGACCAGAAAAAAAAAACCCAACCCAGAACAACAGAACACCAAGACTTGAATTTACAAACTGTTTGTACTACTTGTTGCTTGTTTGCAAGTTTGTAAATGAAATGGTTTTACTACAAATGTCACTATTACCCCTAGAAAATTAATTTACTACTTTGCTTGTTGTCATTAAAGTGAGATGCAGAACAGTAGAAACAAGTAAAAACAACACTAACTCTATTAATCCAATGTTTAAGCTACTGACATTTTTAAAATTAATCTCCAGTGATAATTTCAATGATTGAGTATCAAATACAAGCATCTCTGATAAAAAGTCAAGAATACATTCTCCAAGATTTTAGCAACTCACTGATTTTAGAAGTACTAAAGTTACTGGATATTGTATTGGGTTTTTTAAACTAAAAGCAACACAGCAAATGTGTAATTCTGCTTCCAAACATACACTGAATGTCAACAACAGCAACTTTTTTTTTTCTCCAGAGGATCATTTTTACACTTCATTTTAGTATATTCTTTGGAATTCTAGGTCATATTGAAGAATCAAAGCAGTACTGCTTGTCTACGTGGTTGATTTGTTAACTGTGCTTTATTTCATTTAAACTTAGAGGAATATAATGCCTAGACATATAAGTGCTTAGAAAAATATTAATCTAGGTCTTAGCATTAGCAATTGCAAAACGAAATCATGAATGCAAACATTTGCTGCTATTATAGTTGGTAAATATAGCAAAAGAGAATAAAAAATAATTACACACACTTCCTTCATTGACAAGTATTTTATATTTTTTTCTTACAAGCAGAGATTACCAACTTAAATGTGATACTAGATAGCATCATAACTTTTCGTACCCCTTCTATTTCCATCTATCTTTAAAATAGTCTAGACTAGATATGTACTTTGTCTAGAATTTTAAATAACATTTGTAAGACCAATTTTTTTAAACCTACCCTTATGTTTAGGTTCTTATCATCTTTATTAAACACATTGTTCAGAGTGAACATTACTGGTTACAGAGGTTCACCGCATAAAGTTGTATAAATAATAAATAACATACTAGTTTCAGTATTTTATTGATACTCTTTAGTTTATGGCTATAATAAGAGGCTCAACATTTTAGCTTTTAAAAATCTTTTCACTTTCCACTGCATTTTGTTCAGTTGTGCACAGAGAAGTGATAGAACAGTAGTGCAGTAGCAGCCTTTGAAGTTCATGCTCATGATAGACCCTTAAATTCACACTGTTCATTACTTGATCTGCCCTAGCTTTATGCATCCAGTGATTTTCTGATTTCCATGACTACCAGATAATCCCATCCTCATGCAGTCTCTCTTGTGAAATGACTTCCTATTATACAAATTTTTAAAAGTCACCTTTATATTTTAAAAATCACCTAGCAAAAATACAAGGAAAACAAGGATATGTCACTATCAGCATATAAGAAGCATCATAAGCAGTAGAAGAGAGAAATTTTAAGTAGAGAATCATGACAAGTATTTTTGTACAAAATGTTCACTCAGTGTTTCATAGTTATTATCTTTGATAGCCTTTTCCACAACAGAGTATCGTGTTCAATGAAGGTAATTGTAACAGAATACAATAGGACTCTACTATTAAATAAAACTAGCATCGCTTTCAGAGGAAATGGTTTAAACACCAATAATCACCACCTTGCAAAGACTCATTTAGGTTTGAACACCAGGTTACATAACACCAGCAGATATTTAGAAATGAAACTTAAGTTTTCCTTTTTAATCCAGCATCATCATTATTTTTGTACTTCACAGTCCTGAAAAATAAACAAACAAACCTCCTCCCTACTACTACTTGTGTAAATATTGTGCCTCCAAATTACCATCTCAAGCTACGCACATGGTAGAACACTCCCTTCCCAGTATACAAATGTAACTAAGCAATAGGAAAGTAAAATATATTAACCCAAGCTGGATCTAAGCTGAACTTTCTGCAGACTATATTATGATTTGTTTCTTGATTCAGATGTGGTTTTCCTTTTGCAGAAAGGAGCAAGTAGCTGAAACGATATGCGATTGTCAGTGTTTCAAGTGTTTTCTTGCGGAGTCCCTGCACATCATACTTCTGAAAATAATCTTTATTTAAAACGTGAAAATCCAGCAGCCCCCAGTGTAGCAAAACTACATTTTAGTTAAAACCTTAATCAGCTAGCACCACACTAGTGTAACTGTGTGCTGAGCCTAGTACTCACTGCAATGTAAGAAAGTGGGAGTTCTGTTTTACTGCAGTTCAGTAAAACCCGATGTGGGCTCTTCTTTTTTATACCAAGCCTAAATAAAAGGTATTATTTTTAAGCAATCATTAAGAAGAAAAACCTTGAAACTTTTCTTATCTTAACAACTGGCAAGCATACACAGCTTCTTTATTTGCAGGGATAAAGGTTTGTACGAGACATTCCTACAATTGATTATACTAAACTTGTTTACCTTTTCATTACTTGATCGAAGGCATCAAAATTGAATTTGTTCTCAAAATACATTACAAATACTAATACAGCCATAAACGTCACTGTTTTAGCAGGATTCCTGATTTAATTCCATTTCATACAGCTATTTAAGATTTTATCAAACAAGAGGAATCATTTACTAACTCTTTTTTCCTTTATTAAATAACACTTACATCCCTTACAAAAGGAACACATAAGAAAACATGTCAGAGCAGAATAATTAAAAGTACAACAGACTATCGCAAAAGACAGAAAGGTAGGCTGCATTCCATGGAAAACAACTGCAAAAATCACTCACTAGTGATATTTTTGCTACTTTACTCCTTTTATACACCCTTTATAGTCCCTTTTATACACCAAACAGGGACTATTTCAAAGCACCTTCACATACAAACCAAGGCAGATCCACAACAACGACCTCCTGCTTTTCTGTCAAATAGACACATACACTGCGAAGCACTGACCTGTCTCCCAGATGCTGTTTTAAAACTACTGTCTGTTACACAAATCAGGATCTTCCTAACCAATATCTTCAAAGTTAAACAAGGTATCAAGACTTAAACTCCATTTTATTATCTTAATTATGACAATAAATAGAATAAAAACAACTACAATGTGTACCCAGAAACTGGAGAACTTTATTTTTCAAAGCAGTGTATTAAACCTAAAAATTAGATTTTTGAGGATATGAAGAACTGTGTATGTGACTTACTATGAAATAAATTAGCACAGCAAATATATAAAATACTTATTCCTGAACCTTAACACAGAGATTACATGTCAAGAAGATATGCATGTGCCACATTCTCCCAATCATAATGTAGATTCCCTCACAAGAACAATTCCATACAACCCTATCTATATGTAGAAAGACAGTAAAACTATTTGTTAAGGCAGATGTCTGTTTTTGTAATTAAGAGTTTGTACTCAGGACACTTATCACACTAATTAAAATATATTTTTACAAAACATTGTTCTACCTCTACCCTTGAAGCAGCTGATAGGTCTCATTAAATAAGTTTACTGTTTTAGCAAAGCAAGAAATTGCTTATACAACTCACCAATTAATTTAATGAAGTGAGGAGTTGTATACACTTCTGCTGTTTGATTTTCACAGAATCAGACACAGTTAACACAAAGTATATACAATTTAATCACATTTCCATCTCTCCTTAAAAAAAAGAAATGAAACCATTAACAAGGAGAACAATCACTTGTCAAGGATGCATCCATCAAACTTATAAATTAATTCTAAACAGATAACCTACAACCCACTAGGAAAAAACTTAGTTGGCTGCAAACATTGCCTTTATGTTCAAAAAAGCAGCATTTCAAATGACTACATGAAGAACATAAACTATCAGTTGGTTTACTGATGAGTTTTCTCTGTGGGACACATTCCCTTTATAGCTTTCCATCAAAGATCTCTGAAGCTGGAAGCGTTCTGCTATCTCTGACATCTCACCAGCCTGAGCCAACAAAGAATCTCTATAGAGATAAAGGAAGAGTCTGGATCAATCAATCTTTTACAAACTATCTATTCTGAGCCAGTCAATCATCTCAAGAAATTTAGAAGTGTATCTGGAAAGATAACATTTTTAATAAATTGAACACGATCCAAACAGGAAAACTGACATTTTGATGAATTCAAAATCAGACTCCTATCCTCGGAAATGAACTTCCTATCAGACCATGCAATATAAAATTATTCAGTTTGCCAGTGACAGTACTATTTCTAGGTATAAATTACTACAGGTACCAGATTTGCACAGATTTTAATTTCAAGGCAAATTTTACTTTCTGTAGGTCTGAAGGCTGAGGCTTACTTGCTGTTACTTCACAATTAGTCTGCAAAAAGAATCTGCCGTTACTAAGCACACAACAGAGAACACCCTATAATTACCAAGAATAACTGAACCACTTAAGTTACAATGTGTAACTGAACAATAATAACCAAATAAGTTAGAATGTGCTGTGTGTTTTAATACTAAAACAGGGATCATTCATTTAAAAAGTCAGGATGTCTCACAAACATTTCTCATTTTCATCTGATTTTCACTTCAGAAGCACACAGGAAAGTTGTAGCATCTCAAAAGTCAAAGCATAATAACATTCAAACTGACCTTTCACTGCAACAACGGTATATCTGTTATAAAGTACATGAGGGGGAGGAGTACAATCTTCAAAGGACAGAATAAAACGAAGAAACCAAGATGTGGAATTTTTTTTTTTTTTTGCCATTAACATTAGAAAGAGTCTGTCATAAAAAAGTCATAAAGCTAGAACTTTCAGAAAGTTTCTTCACATCAAAAACTATTGCATATTTTAAAAATTATGTTTCCAATGATCTTGCAAAGTTATCATGGGGAAGTGGAGGTATAATGGCAAGGTATTAAAATCTTTATGCTACAATCAATGCTTTCTCTGAAAGAAGGTAACTTCTTTACCTTCCTGAAAGGTTTATACAATACTCATTCAAACTGGCCACTAGTTAGAGGTGTTTTTACTAACAGTCACTGAGTATAGGAAATTGAGATTTCAGAGGTTTTTTGTTTGTTTTGTTAAAGTAGAGCAGTTGTAACAAAACTCAACCAAACAAACACACACCCCCCATCTTGGCTAGTACTGAAGTAGTATGAAAATAAAAATGGTTCTTGAAGAAGAATTAAAAACTTGACTTTCACCTCTGTATCAAATTCTTTTCCTTCATTATGTTTGCATGCTCTGCTTTGACACGCAGAGAAAGTATGTGCCAAGTTTAGTTAATGAGAAAAGCAGAAGAAGAGTTAAAGCACTGGTTAGCACAGTGAAAGGATCTTAATGTATAACCTAGTGTGGGAGAAATGGAGAAGAAAAGCCAAGATGGGGTGGGAGGGTCTTCTCATTCTTCAGGTGAAACAAAATGGATACGTGCTTTTCTGGAAACCTTTTCAGGGAGGGATTTTTATCATTTTGTCAAAACTTTATGTTACCAGAGATGCCTTTACTCAGTCACCATAGAAACGAGGACAGAATGTTTTCATCCAAGGAGAAGGCTGAAGAGAACTACTGGAGACTCAGGTCCTAACACTTCCACTGAGATATTTAAACTGTTCTACAGCTGCTCCTTTAAAAACAAGTTTTTAATACATACACATACAGATATACATACGTATATATACAGACAGAGCAATAATAAATTTTGTTTTTTTCTGTTAATTTCTAAGAAGAATATAGAATAAGAAGCATTTCAAAATAGTTAGCTTCATATTTCATTTTTCAGAACAGTTCAAAATAAAATATGGTTCATAAAGATGAACATTTTGCACGACTCAGCAAAGTGATGCACTAAGGTCAGCATACATGCTTTGAAGACACGTGTTGTTCAGCTTTGCATTTTTATTTTACTGTAAACTGGTTTTGTGAAATCTAGGCTAGAACACAGGCACTTTTACGGTACAGTCTTACAGCCGTCATTGAAACACATTCCAAACAATAGGCATACTGTACTGTTACACAGTGGCAGGAAGGAAATATTAAAAGGATTAGAGATAAACAAGAAAAATGATTACCTAGCTGAAGCAGTCAGACAGACAGGGATCGATATCGGAATGCAAAATACCCAAAAGGATTTTCAAGAATCAAAAGGACAGTTATAGTAGATTAAAAAATGAGATTACTTTACACATTCAATGTGCACAGTACTGTATACGGATGAACTGCTACAAATAGAAAATGGAACTAGAGCTTGACCTTTTACCTAAAACCGGACTTAATTTAAAATCCATCCTGTTTTTAAATGACTTTTGCTTCGCTTTCCAGCATTCTGAAACTCTAGATTTTATGTACTACAAAGTGGAGTAATTTGTCTCACCCATATTGTAGCTTAATCTTGTAATATAACAGCAACAGCCTGCAACTAACTGGGTTAAGAGAGTCACACAAAAAGGCAGTCATAGACCCAAGTTTTACTAAATATGCCCTTGTTGATATACAACTTTGCAACATAGTATTCCCTACAGATTTGGCAAGGATATTTCATTTCAAGGACCAAATAACCAGGAACAAGGGTTATGCCATTCAAGACAGTTAGAGCCAAGAAAGATAATCACTGAATCATAGAATTGTTTTGGTTGGACAAGACATTTAAGATCACTGAGTCCAACTGTAAACCTAGCACTGTCAAGTCCCAAGTTCCACATCTACATGTCTTTTAAATACCTCCAGGAACGGTGATTCCACTGCTTCCCTGGGCAGCCTGTTCCAATGCTTGACAACCTTTCTGTGAAGTTTTTCCTAATATCCAATCTAAACCTCCCACGGCACAACTTAAGTCTGTTTCCTCTTGTCCTATTGTTTGTTACTTGAGAGAACTGACCAACACCAACCTTGCTACAACCTCCTTTCAGCTAGTGGTAGAGAGCAATAAGGTCTCCCTTCAGATTTCTTTTCTTCAGACTAAATGACACCAGTTCCCTCAGCCACTCCTCATAAGACTTGTTCTCTAGACCCTTCATTGGCTTCGCTGCCCTTGTTTGGATACACTCCAACATCTCAAGGTCTTTCCTGTAGTGAGGGGCCCAAAACCGAACACAGAACTCGAGGTGCAGTCTCACCAGTGCCCAGTACAGGGGGACGATCACTTCCCTAACTCCTGCTGGCCACACTATTTCTGATACAAGCCAGAATGCTATGGGCCTTCTTGGCCACCTGGGCACACTGCTGGCTCATATTCAGCCAGCTGTCAACCAACACCCCCAGGTCCTTTACCTCCGGGCAGCTTTCCAGCCACTAATAATCCCATTTGGATAGCAAAGCTATTAAGACATTATAATTTAACTTCCTGAACTTTCTATTTTTTTCTGCACTGAAAATATGAAAAAGAAAGTTGGTAATTCAAAACCAAACACACATCCGAATTACAGTCAAGCTTTAATCAAAGCTGTTGTCTACCAAAAAAAGGGTTTTAACAGAATCAATGGGAATTAACAGACATCAGTCACCCTGCATCTAAATACAAGTGCAAGATCTATTAAAGCAATGTTGATTGTGGCAGTAGTTGCATTTGAGTTCAGATCTCCCATCTCAAAGCATTTCTCCATTAGGCATAGAAATGGTCCTATGTGGAAAACTCAAAGGTATTTTTCCTTTTCCTCCATTTCATTTAAAACCTGTTTGCAACAAATATTTGTTAACATTTTTTTTAATACAAATTAACAGCTTGATACCAACAAGTTAATCCAAATCTATAATGGATAACTTTTGCTTTCTGACAGAACCATACAGAGAAGGATACGAGCCCAGCCTGCTGCACAGCAGACAGGGGGAGATGTGCCACCCAGGGACAGGATCCATTTCCACTGGTAACTGCACTGCTTTCAATACCAATAAATTGGCTTTAAACTTCAGTATTGAAAATCTTTCTGAAGTTAGATGGAGAGATGAGCAGATAGATACCTGTGTTCAGATTTACAGTTGGGTTGCCCCCATTGTTGGGGGTGGGGGGTGTATTCAGCACTGTCATGACTGGAATAACATTGTATATTGTGCTTTATATAAGAAGAGCCTATTATTCTGGATGAATGACATTATTCCTACTATCAGTCAATCTTTATATTGGCAACTCAATTGAAATCTCCAAACAAAGAAAGAGTATGTAAACAGTAATGAGTTGGTCTTAACTCCAGAGCCAAGACTTTAAAGAGTACCAAAGTATTTTGGAAGTAAACCAAAAATGGAGATGCTAAATTTGCAACCAGTATAAACTGAACACACTTCAATGACTCGCAAAAATGTACACCAGTAATAAAATTACCTATAGCATAAATTATTCTTTATTGCAATGATATAAGCAGCTGCAAACCAAAGGTAATACTACATGTATAACAGAGTTATGATAAAACACAAATTTTTTGAATAATTCTGCTTATTATAGCTTAAAAAAATATAAGCTAGCTGACATGTGGAGAAATAATCACAAGTATTTACTGAAGGAGAAGTACTGCAACACACACCTTGATGTGACAAGGAGAAAGGGATTTGAATTTGAGCATGTAACTTATGCCCCACAAAGGACGAAATCCTCTAGAGGCAGCTCTGGATGTAAGGAGTACTGAACAACATGCCACACAATCACTCTCAAACTAGTAGTTCCAAATAACTGTTTGCTTCCTAATCAAAGTCGGAAAACATAAGCATAACAAGGACCCAGAAAACACTTTCATTTACAATAAATGCAAACTACAATCAAAATAAATACATGATTTTATAAAGAAAGGAGAATTCATATATGTAAGAAGTTAGCAAACGAGATAAAACTCAGAACAGCAAGAAGAACAATTAGTTTTATAGAGCAATATTACAAAAAACAACTGAGCTGTAAGAACTAACTTAGAAGTGAGGGGTTTGATATGCAAAGGAACACAACTGAATCAACTCCTGTCCTGTCTGCCCTTCAGTGTTTTGTTTTGTTAAATTAATAAAAATAAA
Organism: Antrostomus carolinensis; assembly: GCF_000700745.2. Lineage (NCBI taxonomy): Eukaryota > Metazoa > Chordata > Aves > Caprimulgiformes > Caprimulgidae > Antrostomus > Antrostomus carolinensis. The sequence continues at coordinate 1,109 of NW_010298898.1, read as the reverse complement.
TTTAAGATACATGTTTTCTTCAAGTTCTCTGACCTGTGCTAATGTAAAAATACCCCCAAAACCCCCTAGCCCAAACCAAACAACCCAAAAAGCCAAACATGTACACAATAAAATAAGGATTTAAATATCTTGAGATACTTCTGGCAAGTAAACTCCATTATGCAAACTAGTTTTCCCAGCTATTATGTTAAAAGGACCTCTGTCTGTTTGTTAGCAGCTTAACCACATATTTCTTAATTTTTTTCACAAACCCCTCAAGATGCACACATCAGAAAAATCTACCCAGTTCAACACTTAATTCTTCTCTTTACCAACCTAAGATACCATAATTATCAGACAGTACGAAGAAATGCATAGTTTCCTTCTTTTAAGCAAACAGAAGCTGACTGCTTCCAGTGGGGAAGGCCAATGTCCCAGTGTTTCCAGACACTGTCATTCTCCAGTTGCTACAGAATCACAGAAAGGCTGAGGTTGGAAGGAACCTCTGGAGGTCACCTCGTCCAACCACCCTGCTCAAGCAGGGACTCCTAGAGCACACGGACCAGGATTTTGTCCAGACAGTTTTTGAATATCTCCAGGGAGGGAGATTCCACAGCCTCTCTGGGCAGCCTGTTCCAGTGCTCTGTCACCCTCACAGTAAAGAAGTTCCTCCTTATGTTCAGGTGAAACTTCCTATGCTGCAGTTTATGCCCGTTGCCTTCCATCCTATTGTTGGGTGCCAATGAGCAGAGTGAGAAGAGTTTGGCCCTGTCCTCTAGACACTCTCCCTTTAGATATTTATAAGCATAAATCAGATCCCCTCTGAGCCACCTGTTCTCCAGGCTGAACAGGCCCAGCTCCCTCAGCCTTTCCTCATATGAAAGATGCTCCAGTCCTTTAATCATCTTTGTTGGCCTTCGCTGGACTCCTCCAGGAGTTCCATGTCCTTCCTGTACTGGGGAGCCCAGAACTGGACACAGTACTCCAGGTGGGGCCTCACCAGGGCTGAGTAAAGGGGGAGGATCACCTCTCTCAACCTGCTGGCAACACTCTTCCTAATACAGCCTAGGATACCATCAGCCTTCTTGCCACAGGAGCACACTGCTGGCTCATACTGAACTTGTCCACCA
>NW_010298897.1:4626-34969 GCF_000700745.2 Antrostomus carolinensis | reverse complement strand
CTGAGATCAGCCAAATGCTGTCCCACATAAAGTCATACCACTCTTCATTCTGTTTTCACCATTAGAATATTATTATTTAGCCTTAGACAAAAATATTGTTATTTTCCTGGTTCTTCTTTCTCCTTCAGTACAGTTGAGATGGATCTCAAATACTTAAGTTCCCTTTAAGTGCTTATAAAACCATAACTACAGAATAATGTTTTATTGTATGCTCAGTATTATTTATCCTTATATTTTATTTTCTTACCCATATACTTCCTCTTGCTGATCTGGAGAAACAAGTTATGCAGATCATGAAAGAAAATAATTTTTCTTATATGGGAAGAGGGAATTATTGTTTTTTGCTCTATCTTGTAACTGGTCACTCGGGTCCAATTGTCTCACAGAAGTGTTACGAAGTTTGTTCTGGTAGGAGTGCTCAGGTAGTCATACCTTAGCAGTTAAGGAAGCATGGATGAAAAATCTTTAAATTGAAGCTATTGTATTATCTCAGAGGCAGGATACTGTTATCAGATGTATAACAAGACTCACCCAGTGTAACAATTTTTATCTTTCTTTACTCTGTTGCACAAAATATCAGAAAAGCTGGATCATAAAATCCATAGAGGATAGAGTCCTGTCTTTCTACTTACTCTATAAAGTGCTATTTGCACATATGACATTAATATTAATGAAATGGCTCACCAGTAAATGGGCAACACAACTTTCAAATCAGCATCATTCTTAAAAATCACAATACAAAAAATATAACTACATCATCGTTGCAAGGGATGAGTGAAAAAAATAAATGTTATACACATAGCTGTTTAGAATTATCGGGTTGTTTGACATGATAGATACTGTGCTTACTATGAAGAAAACAGCTTTTTAAATTCATGGACATCTAGTAGGAATACTAGATTTCCTTCTGAAATCTTTTGATGTATTGATTTCGATTAGATTGTATGTATATTGCATGATAATCAGATTTATGTTGATTCATTTATATACTATGCAAAGCATCAGAATTCAAAATCAGGTGTGCTTTCCTTTAAGATCATAGTCTTTTAGTAAAGCAGCAGCTACACTAAGCCATTTACTGGAGAGAATTGTTACTAAGGAGAAGATCCATTACATTTTTATAGAGAGAAATCATAAGTCTCTACTTCACACTTCTGGAAAGGTATTAACAATAAACCAGATAGGAAATCATTCAAAATGACATGAAGGAAAATAATTGTATGATCACTAGAAAACCTTTAAGAGACTAAGGATTACACTTGTAAAAATTACAATAAGAAAACATCCTTTACAAATTCCTTGTAAAACGAAAGGTTTATTATCTTTGTATTTTGAGCACCTCATTTTTCTGTGATCATTTGAAAGTGTTCAAGTAATTTTAGCAACTCTGCTCCTAGGAAAAGTTTTGTTTTGTTTTGTTTTTTTTCTTTTTTAACTTGAGGAAATTATAGATGATTTTCACATTTTTGGCAGGGTCACATGAAAAATGGGATAATAAAAATTGTGAAATTGCTGTTTTTTGATAACGTATCTTATATTTACATCACACTTTTTTATTCTTTCAGTAACCAATAAGAGAGAGATGTGTTCACGTACACAGCTGTCATTCATTTTTTATAAAGCTCAACAGCTGCTCAGCACTACACAGCTATGGTGCTTTAGTCAAATGTTTTGACTGGATCTGCCAAATACCTTTAGTCAATCCAAATATGCATATCTGAGATTTAATATGGACAGGATTGTAACTTCTGTTTGTGCTAAAAAGTCAGAAAATTCTTTCACAGGCTCAAGAATGTAGAACTGTGTCCTTATGTCTCGTCCAAGACAACATACAGCTATGGGACTGGTTCGTGGTCAATTTCCACCTTACAGTTTGGCCTTCCATGGCCCTTTCTAGCTTATGAGACATTCATAGAACAAAATTTAATAAATACAGCTGAAGAGAGCAGGACACTTCTCGGGGAAAAAGGAAAGCAGTTACTCTTTGTATTAATTTACTTATATGAATATGCATCAATATGTTTCTCCTCTATATGTGTGCTGGTTGCCCTTTATTGCCAATGAGAACTCCATAGGATTATATGACTTTTAGTGCCTGTAAGTGCTTTTCCAGTCACAAAACCAGCATGTGCATAAAATCATTTAGGTATAGTTTTATCAGTTCTTATAATTTTCAAGGAACATTCAGAAAAACTGTTTATTTACATGTCTAAATGTAATTTGCCCACCTAATTAAGCAATTATTGCTAAGTTTCAGAGTGGAAATACTAACTTCGGGGTTGGGTAAGAACCTAACATCCTCTGTTTGAAAGCATGAAAGGAATTTGCATAAGATAGCTAAAGCTTGTATATAAGTATCTGTAGTATCCACTTCATAGATGAGTTAACAAAACAGTAGGATCCAGGGATCCTGTTCTTTCTCATAGACTAACACACTTGTCCTCATTTTAACCTCATAACCCTCTAAACTAGGACTACTGAAGTCAATAGGTACAATGAATTGCACTGAGGTCAATAGAATTAAGCTACTGTGAAACTGGCATAATCATGAGAAAAATCTGTGTCAGTATGTTTATCTGTCAGCTGTCTCTTTTCTTCTGCTTCCTTCAATTGATAATGACTATGTGAGACAGATTCTCAGGAAAAGACATCTAGCATAGGTGAGGACAAAGGAAAGCCAGAAGGACAAATGTTAGTCAGGCTTATACATCTCTGCTGAGACAGGTAAGTAAGAAAATGATCTACCACAGAGGCGATCATAAGTCAATAATGAAATTTTTTGAGGCTAAGTAGACAGTGTATATCAGTTAACTGCTGAAGAGACTGTATGATGGAATTTCCAGTTGTGGTTTTATAAATATAGATGGGTGCCTCCACTCTTCTTAGACCAGGATACTTCTCTGAGCAAATTTTCCTTTAAATTGCAGTAATTCCAGTTTGCAAAAATAAAGAACAAAAATCTAGAAAATAGGAATGCACAAATCTCAAGATATACAAGTGATATTCTGATAGAGTTTTCAAGTAAATTGGCTCCAGAAAATAACTTTTTAAAATATTAAAATCAGAAATAAGATAAGAGAGAATAAAAACACAATAAAGTCAAAGTTGCTTATGTAAAAAGGATGGTTTGAGAACAGTAATTCTGGATAGCTTACTTTGGCAAAGTCATATGTCTACAAAATGGCTGATGAGCATGAGCTTCTCCATGTGATTTAAGGCCAACTGAAGGCTACTGGTTACATTAGAAATATTTAACATTTTACAGCATTAAGGACATACTATTTTCTCCATCTCCTTCTACTACCCCTCCACTCTGATATCTTTAATACATTTCTCAATATACTGGGGATATACTGGTGGTTACTCTTTTTAAGTTTTTAATGGATACACAGCAAGACTTGCAGGGGACAAGTCAACTATGTCAAGCTTTTTTTGTGAAGGTTTTTATGGAGATTCAGCTAACACTGTGAGCAAGATTCAGTTCTGGTATTTGGATGAGGCTACATGGACTTTAGTGGAGTCAGAGTTAAGTAGCTGATGGTCTGACCTTATCTTTCAGTAAGAGGCACATAAGGATCATAACCTTTTCGCTATTCTGGAAATTTAATAGACTTTCCCATTACTATATATTGGGAGCATTAGCAATCTTTGTTGTATATTATCTTATTATAAATTACAGTTAAGCAGGATAGATTTTCACCATGAAAAGTATTAAGAGAAAAATTACTATAGTTTGACAATAATTTCCATTATATAAAGAGAAGTATGTATGAAACTTTCAGAAAGTCTATTCTTTGTGTGCAATTAAATTATTTATATTGTGTATAATTAATATGTTTGGTGATTTTGGTAAAGAGGCTTAGCTTTTAATCCTTCTCTAAAGATAAGAGATCACAGGAGTGAAATGCAAATTTGAGGTCTCATTTTATGTTTGTACAATAATATCAAGGACTTATCACTGTGGATGAGTCTTAAAAAAAAATAAAAAACCATCATGAAATCCAGAAATCCCCATAGGCTAATGATTACATTATCAATGCAAGCAAATTCCTCAGCACAATGCTGAAAGAATTAGGCGTAACAGCAATTCAGTGCTGTCTGAATCCATGGTGTAGCAGATGAGAAGGTGCTGAAATACATTAGTTTCCCATAGGTAATTTGAATAACTAATAAGTGTAGTAACTAAATGCTCTAAATCCATTTATTTAAGGAAAAATCTTCCCAGTTTCAGAGGTTGAAGAAGCCCCAGATATTGCTCAACTGCCAGTTTCACTACACAGGGCTGGAGAGAGTGAGAGACAGACAGGCTCCAGAGTCTCTCATGGCCTATGGCACCACACTCTGCATGCAGAGAAGAGGTGTCATGGCTGTGGTCTGCAAAGTTCGTGAAGCTAGTGGCCACACACTCAGATAAGGGATTAAAAAAATTCAGTGCCAGAGCAAATCCTGCGAGCTGTGAGAGATGGGATCTGACTGATCCATACATTTCCACTGATAAATTTACTCAAGTGGTCTGAAAGTTTCAGACAATGCTATACAAGTACTTTCCTGTGATGTACGTGTATGTCACTCACTATTGTCAAAGCTCACAGTTAGCTTCATAGAGTAAACCAGTTTGTAGAAACAGACAAGCTTCTCAGTGAATTAATGAAACTGATTTCTTACTGATTCACTTACTCCATCCTTCTGCTTTCTCTTATCCTAACAAAGCAGCTCTCTCCCACGCTCCTTATAACCATACTCTTTTCAACTACTTCCTTTGACAAGTATATTCTCTAAACTACACTGCCCTGCCCACCACCCCTTATGCAGAGGACCTGCTGATCACAAGTCAGGCTGGTGCTGAGAGACTCCCTGCTAACTGCATGCTGCCTGGGGAGGAGGAGAGCAAGCCAAAAAAATAACTATGGTCTTACCTTGACCGAAGGGTGAATGTGGGTCCTACTGTTCCTCTTAGCTGCTGATTTTCATATAGGAGCTTAAACTATGAGATCTCTGTATCTCTGTCAAATCTAGATGAGATTAGACAATGAACGTAAAAAGTTGTTTGGTAGGGATTGACAGACTAATGTGCAGATGGACATCTAGCCTGTGTAAACCTTGCTTTCTTAGGAAATAGTTCTTAAAGTATCCTCAGATTTTGATTGTCTTTAAAAACAAGCCTTTGATTCTCCACATGAAAAGTCTGGCTTAGTCTTGAGCATGAAATACAAGAAAAGTCACAGGAAAAGTAGCTATTAACAAAATGGTGGAGATCAAGATCCCTAGGGCAGCTAGGAAGCAAACTCACTACCCTGGACTTCAGGAGAGAAGATTTTAGCCTCTCCAGGGACCTGCTTGGTATTGTACCATGGGATAAAGTCCTGGAGGTAAGAGGGGCCAAGAAAGCTGGTTAATATTCAAGGATCATCTCCCCCAAGCTCAGGAGTGAGTTATCCCAACAAAGAGGAAGTCAGGCAAAAAAGCCAGGATGCCTGCATGGTTGAACAAAGAACTCCTGGACAAACTCAAACACAAAAAGGAAGCCTGGAGAGGGTGGAAGCATGGACAGACAGCCTGGGAGGAATACAAGGAAATTGTTCAAACAACCAGGGATCAGGTTAGGAAAGCTAAAGTCCTGATAGAATTAAATCTGGTCAGTGACATCAAGGGCAACAAGAAAAGCAAAAAAGTCAGATATATTATCATTGCAGCTAAGTTCTGAATGGCCCTGCTGAGCTTATATCCCCACAGGTTAACACATGGTTCATCTAATTTGACTATTGCACCCCTCATTCCATCAATCTATGAATTAGTCACTCAGTGACTGTGTGCCACTAATAAGGACACAATGGGATAAAGCAAGAAGTTTAATAGCAGAAGGTAATGGGAGCAACCAAGATTCAGCCATGTGATAGAATGTTTACTCAGTTTGCATTAGCTGTATGTTAATATTTCTACTATCTAAAAGATATATTTGCAATACTAAATGTATCAACATAAACCAAAAGAATCCAAACACAAAAGCACAAAACTGTTGAGAACAATGAATGCATTAACTAGATGCACAGAGTTCACACTAATATTCTATTATCTGAAAATCCATACTATAGAAGAATTTTGTTTTACAATATGTAGGTAGTAGGCAAAAAGTTCCTATACTTTGCCATTCTAGAGAACATACTTCCCAAAAGCTTGAATGAGAAACAAAAACAAGCAGCTGTCTACATTTTGGCAATATTTGTCTGAAGGGGTTTGAAACTTATTTTAGTTTCATTTGAAAAGAGTTTGCATCCAAAGATGTTACCTTGAGGATGAGACTTAAATTTAAGAATAAAAAGGAAACCTAAGCACTTGACTGGAAATATTTATTAATTTCCAGTCAAAACACAGTATATTTTTATTGAGTCTTTCTGTTCATGCTCATTGAAATTATTCTTCAGGATCTAGAAAATGCCATAATTTTCTACAAAGCAAAGCTCAGTCATTCACTAAAAAGACTCTTGTTTATTGGGTAGCTATATTAAACTAATTTTGGAGAATGTCCCAACCATGTCCTGTTTTAAACACTGTAAAATATCTTGTCACAGCAAATGATATTTTATTTTGCCTATTCATTTGTTGTGAACAACTCTACATCTTTCACAAATGTACAGCAGTAAGTAGCTGCATATTCTGTTGAATTTCTGCCCTGTACAGACCAAAACCCATGACTTTTCTGGTACCCTCTCTTTACCTCCCTGTTTCGGCAAGGCTGCCAGATTCATAGTTCATTCCAAGTGAAAGAAAACAAGTATTTGCTGTTTGAAATGACAGTGACTTCTGTTTGGTCCATTACCAGATCATAAACTGTGTTTTCCTTAGTATGCCAGAAGAATACCAATCATTGTGAGACCTATTTTATTTCCATTGCTTTAAAAAACTGACTTAAGAAACTAATCTATTTTACATAAAGAGTAGTTCTGGACAGTGAAGTAACATAGTAAAATTTATATAAGTTGTTATTTTTATCATAGACTTCACTCAAATCTCAACACTAAGAACCACTTTAAAAATGGGCAGCCTGTAAGCCAGGTGAACTGTGCTCAATAGTAGATTTTTAAATATAGATTTCATGTAGTTTTGCCAATACATTGACCTTTAAAATTATCCTTTTGATTTTCCTGCATCTAGTTTTTGGCACTACCTAATGTCCAAAATACATTTAGTTGTACTTTAGAAAGACACCATATTCTGTGTACTTTTGATGTGAGGAACTCTCCTGAGGACCACACGAGTGAAGTGCTGACAGACACCATCTTGTGAGATGTCATCTTGTCCATTTTCCTGGGCTGAGGTGCCATAACTACATTTATGCTATATGTTTGAGCTGTATTTTAAAGCTTGTAAGCTAAGAGAGTTGATAAAGCACCTTGTTAACCTCTTTCACTGGTTCACTAATCTTCTGATGAGAAAGCTTTTTCTGGATATCAAATATAAATTATTTTTGCTGAAAAATAAAAATGAAGATAAATTAGTAAGTGCTTGGCATAGTCCCTAAAAATCGTGTCTTCTTATTCTATCAATGTCATTAATGAAATGTTGACTAGAATAAAAGAAAGAACAGGTCTATTTAGGGACCTCCACTTAAAATCCCACTTTAATCCCACCAGTCATATCTACTCTAAGCTTATTATTAATTTTTTCTTTTAGTTATACACTTACAGGATGGTGATTTCATACAAATACATTTCCCATTAGTTGTTTAAAAACATTACTAGTGGAAAATAGGCAGTTTTTATCACTTTTGCTTCTTCCTTCTTATCCAGTATATTGTATGTTGGTTACAGTGTAAAGTAGCAAGAGGTTACTTTGACATAATTAGTTCTTCATATCTCTCAGCTGTTGTTATCAACTAATTATCCCCCAGCTACTTTGAAATCAATTGCAGAAAATCTATTCTTCCCAGATAGTAAAGATTTTTAATTTTATTAAGCAAATTTTACCAGATGTATATATAAAAGCATATCAATTTACACTGCATTACAGAATACAGACTTTTGGAAATATATTCCCTCTTAAAATTTGCACTATGCAGAACTACATCATTGTGTACAAAGAACATTGATAACATAGGAGAATTGTTGTGGCAGTTTAATGTGGTTTTTATTTTTATTTTTTCTTTTTAGCACTCCTGCTAGTACATTTCCTTTTAACAAGTACTAACGTACTAGGTTTCAGCAAAACCAATGAGAGAGGAATTTTTATTACTTTTATGGGATTGCTGAAGACTTTTTTCTCATTTAAGAAATCACATATTTTAGTCAATTAAAATTATCATCAGTTTGTTATAAAACAATTCACAACTGTTATGTCGAGCGAAAGATTGCATGAACACATGAGAATTGTCTATGTGAAGTTTTAATCAAGGAGATGTTAATCAAATTTAGTATTTTCTTCCTTGTATTTACAAGGAATCTGAGCCTTGCTTTCACTAGAACTATTTGAATTTGCCATTGACCTCCCAGGTAGCAGGACTGAGGCCTTAGTGTGTTAAGGTAGATGCTTGAATTTCACAGACCAGTGCTTCACATGCTTGAGGACCACTGTGAGATTTAAACCTCCTTCATTCCCACTTTGAATTTCTGTGAAATATTTTGCAATTCTAACAGGAAACATGTTCCTCCCACTGCATTTTGATGACTTGTGAGAATTTCAGTAAGGAGGTCTTCACAATACTTGGTTGCACAAAAACCCACCATAAATAATAGTAAAATTTTCTTGAAATGTGTAGTATTTCTTTCTTGGATGATTTTTTTTCTTTTTTTCTTTCTTTTCCCCCACCCTTTCTCTCTTGCTGTGCATCTTAAAAAGAGCTTTTGCTTACTGCAGGGAAATAGTATAGTGTTCACCAAGTTCTGTATCTCTTGTTATCTGCACACGTATTGATGTGCTTGTCTTCTGTTCAGGCTCAAGGACATTTTTTCACTGTGTTCAAATGTCTTTCTGGTGGCTGATTACTTTGGCATTTTCCTATTCCATTTCTGGCAGGGCTTCAGTGTATGTTTTTGCAAGGATAAGTGAAGTTTCAATCAACTTAAATGAAAAGAAATGCAAGTTAATGAATTGTTCAGCTTTGGCTTTGTGGTCATCCAGTTAAGCATTAAGATGTAAATGTTGTCTAGAATATTACAGAACAGCTGAACTAAAATGATGCAAACAACTCTAGTGGTTTGTCAGGTACAGTACAGAATTATTTTTACCTTCTATTTCTAATTTTGTAACAGTTCTACATTTCCTATATGGTAACCTATATCATAAATACAAGACACAAAGAAGGTATAGAAATTAGTTGGAAGAATCTGTTACATCAAATTCTCTTGCTCAGTTAGAATGATCTGTTAGATTAAATTCTATTGCCAAGTTATAATGATTATCTGTAATCTTTCTTTGGTTGAATTAAATCTGAATTTTCACAGCCAATACTATGTTCCATAAGTCCACAATCTAAAAATTCTCAAGTTTTTTCTTTATTGCCTGGTGTCTACCTGTAATTTATTTGCAGCTTTTATAATAATTTATCTTGTACAAACCCAAACAAATCACGACAACCCATGGTGTTTGTAGACCAGAAAGTTTTCATATTTACTCTTTGTTTTGTCTCTAGGTATTAATTTCATTTGCTCATTGTTGTGTATATAGTTACATATATACTCTGGCATTCATCCCAGAGTACTGACAGATCTATCAGATGTTATGGCAGGACACCTCTATCATCTACCAAAGATCTTGGGAGTCTGGCGAGGTCTCTGCTGACTGGAAGCTAGCCAGTGGATGTTATTCCATCTACAAAAAAGGCTTGAGTGAAGACCCAGGGAACTGAAGACCTGTTAGTCTAACCTTACTTCCTGGAAAATTATGGAGAAGATTATAGTGGGTACTATTGAAAGGCATTTAAAGAATAATACAATCATCAGGCACAGTCAGGGTGGGTTCACAAAAAGAAAGTCCTGTTTAACTAATTTTATAACCTTCTGTGATAAGATCACCTGCTTAGTGGATGAAGCGAAGGTGGCAGATGTAGTTTTTTCCTGGATATTTGTGAGGCTTTTGATACTGTCCCTCACAGCATTCTTCTGGTCAAGGTGTCCAATGGTGGGTGAGTGGGTTTACAGTGTGCTGGGTGAAGAACTGGCTGAAGGGCAGAGCTCAAAGGGTTATAGTGAATGGGGCTACATCTGACTGGCAACCAGTCACCAGCAGTGTTCCTCATGGTACAATTCTGTGGCCAGTTCTGCTCAATATATTTAACAATGATCTAGATGCAGGAGTTGGACACACCATTAGCAAGGTTGCTATACCAAACTGGGAAGTGCTGTTGACCCTTCTGGGGAAAGGAGGCCTTGCAGAGGGATCTAGATAGATTGGAGCATCGGGCTGTGATTAATGGAATGAAATTTAACAAGTCAAAATGCTGGACTCTGCACCTAGGACAGAGTAACACCAAGCACAAGTACAAATTGGGAAAGGAGTGGCTGGAGAGCAGCCCTGGAGAAAGGGATCTCGTGATAGGACAAGAGGTAATGGCCCCAAGTTGTACCAGGGGAGGTTCAGGTTGGATATTAGAGAAAAATACCACTCCAAAAGAGTGGTCAGATATTGGAACAGGCTGCCCAGGGAAGTGGTAGAATTACCACCCCTGGAGGTGTTCAAGAAATGTGTAGATGTAGTACTCAGGGGTATGGTTTAGTGGGTATGGTGGTGAGGAGTTGATGGTTGGACTGGATGATTTTAGAGGTCTTTTCCAACTTTAATGATTCTGTGATATACTTTCCAGAGGAGGCGAAGTGGAGTGGGAGGTGCTGATCTCTTCTCCCTGATATCCAGTGATAGGATGTGTTTGAATGAGTCAAAGCTGTGCCAGAGGAGGTTTAGAATGGACATTAGAAAACATTTCTTTACCAAGAGAGTAGTCAAACACTGGAACAGGCTTCTTAGAGATGTGGTCAATACCCCAAGTGTCTCAGTGTTTGAGACATTTTGACAATGCCCTTAACAATGTGCTTTAACTTTTGGTCAGCCCTGAATTGGTCAGACAGTTGGACCAGATTATCATTGTAGGTCCCTTCCAAATGAAATAGTCTGTTCTTTTCTATTCTAATAACATTTTTCATTCACTCATGAAAACTCCAGGTTTTCATATTTCAATCAAAATTTCAGAATCTGGAAGATGTAGAACAGCCTTTATTTATTTATGCTTTTGCTTTTGCTAAAAATAGTTTGGTTTTGTGTGATTTAGTATTTTTACTCTTTGTAATATCATTTTGTTGTTTTGTTATTAACACTGTAGATTACTTTCAAGGGCTCTTCTTAAGAAATTTGGAACATCCAAATGATACATCAGATTTTAGGCAAGCAGATCATCACCCCTTCCATTTTGAACCATGAGTGACAAAGAGTTATCAGGCTGGATCAAGCACTAAAATCATATAATAGTCAACTCATCTATATTCAGACAAATCCTGTGGGTTTTCAAGCACTTTTGAAGGGGATATGGAAATCATTATTTTGGGAAAGTGGTAGTTATTGCTGGTACTTTCCTCTGGATGCATGCTTTAATAGCAATTCTGTGTAACTTTTTTGATTGTTTAACTCTCCAGAGGAAAAGACTCTTTACATTTCTTTCCCCAACATGACGATGGACAAATGGTAATGTGCTTTGCTGGTTTTAATCATAGCTACTGAAGTTTCATGGCTGTACATGTTGACTAAAACTACAAAACAAAAATTACATAAATGAAGGAAAATGGAAATTACTTTGCACAGAAATTAAATTCAGAGCCAGAATATATCCAAGGCCAAGGGCTTCATAGAAATATGTATTGAAATTTCACAATACAAATAATAACAGAAAAATAGTAATATCCTGTTCTTTTAAAGTACATGAAAGAGGCTGGTTTCCATGAAAACACATTGTTGTGAGGGTTTTTTGTTTTGTTTGGTTTGGGGTTTTTTTTTTAATCAAGAATGTGTGTAGCTGGGTAACTTTCAATTCTTGTGAGAGAAATATGACATTATGTCTCGGAAAGGGTTGGTAAACAGGGAAATAATTATTTGCTCAGTGGCTGGCAATGACTGTGTATGGCATCCACAATGATTTCTGAAGCACCCCAGTGTAGGTAATCCCAACAGTGACCATCAGATAAATGTGTTGAGGTAGCAACGTAAGATCTGGTTTGCCTATGTTAGAGAGCTCTGTTAGATCTCTAATAGAACTAGTAGGTTTAGATTTTAATACAAGGATTTCTCTGTTTTAATCATAATTTGAATTTACCATATACACTGCATTTGTGTGTATAGCAAATAATATACAGATTGGATTCATACTAATTTAATCACTATATTTAGGGATTACAGTCATACATATGGCTTTCTTCATTTCTCTTTCTCATCCATTCCTAATATCAATATGCTTTGCTGCTGTCTCAATGTGCAAAGTGATTATTCTGCAGTGAAGTTCCTGGATTTGATCTGTGATAGTTGTCTGCACATACCAGCATTGTCTGTTACATAATTGCTCCAACTATTGGCATTGTCTTTGAAAAGAAATGTGTTTTTATTTTAAAATGTGAGCTATTCTATTGAGCTATTTTAGCATAAGCAAGATTTCTTCCTTTAATAAAGTCAGGAAATATGTGAATTCTAGATAAAGAAATTGAAAATATGGAATCATGCAAGCATTTATAATGAAGTCAAATTAACCCAGACAGAGTGAGTCTGTACCAAAGATTGCATAAGGGAATGTCATTAATTTTCACATTTGTAAGAAGTTCTCCATTATTTGCCTTTTTTAAAAAAAATACATTCATTTATCCAAATATGAAGAGCCCTATCTAATGAGTTTACTTCCTTATGAAGAGTGTTTATGCCTTTGTTAATGTAAAAAATTAAAACAGGTTAGTAGTTCTAAGAAGCTACAGGGATGAGGTGGTTAGGGGATATATGATCTTTCAGCTCTAAAGCCATAATTTGCCCTGAATGCTACAGTCATCACCTGAAAGCCATCCATTTTTTGTCCTATTGCAACCTATGGTTGTTCTCAAAGGATCATTTATGAGACTGGTCACTAGGGAAATGCTCTATGGAGAACCTAAAAGAGCACAAAATCAGGGGCAAGAGGAAATAATTTGCTGGTAAGTGATTCAGCAGGCAGTATTTGAATGATAAGTTGAGCTATGATAGCTGACATACAACACTGTAGCAAGATTAATGCTGTTAAAAGCTACAAAGGTATAACATGGATTTAAGATTCAAGGGAAAAATACTCCATGTGCATCACAGGGAACGAGGAAGTTTTCATTAGTGATTTGAAAAATGTACATTTGCCTTGTATCAGAAATCCCCATGTAGTATCCATTTATACCTCCTCACACTTTCCAGTACACCTTGTCAGCTCAAGATACAATAAATTGTCCTAAGCAGGCTTCACAATTCCCCCAGGTAAACACCTGAGTCCTGCTGCAGTGGGTGGTGACCAAATCTACTCCACGAGATAAAAGTTTGACTCCATGTGAAGAGTCAAGGCCCCAGGTAGTATTATAAAGAGCTCTTCCAAATGTAATAAGGTAACTGTGATGGTCAAGTTGCTCAGGCTACAGTTTTAAGCTAACAATTTGAAGTGCATCTTCAAGCACCTCAAAAGTGTCACAAATTTCCTCCAGCCCATGATGTTTTCTTTCAGGATGAATGAAATGGAATATAAATACAACCTGGCGCTACTTTGGCTGCTTTACTAGCAGAGTTTGTAGTCAAGGCTGACAGCAGCCTGGACCATGTTGCCCTATGTAGTCCCTTTGAGCTTGTAACCATAATTCTTCCCAAGGAAGGACCTGGGGTGACAATGTCAGACCACAATCACTGCTGAGACCATTCATCCTTTAAGCAACAAACTCTTAAGTCAGGCCTAGTGGATAGACTCAGATAGCTATACGCTCAAGAAAACCTTGACAATTAGCAAGCTTCAAATGCCATATAATAAATAAGAAAAGCCAGATTTAGCCAGGACATATGTGTATCTCTCAAATCACTTCCTATTACCCCTCATGAGTCAGTATTGCCTTCAAGGTAATTTAACTCAGTGTCTTGTCTTCCCTGTTGATAAAAAAAAAAATAAAATAGTAATCTCTTCCTCTGAGACACCTAATGGATGATCCCCTGAAATACATGCCTAAATAATTATCTGTCTAGGAGACTCTTTTATATGGTGAGTCATCATTCACTGTCACTATAAAGGGCTTGTTCTAATTTTGAGACCCTCATTAGAATGAAAATATCAAAGAATATACCTCTGACAGCTGATCCACCAAAACTGCAGCAGTAATTCTATGAAGCAAGGAGAAAACAAAAACAAGTGTTCTGAAGACACAAATCTAGAATATCCAAAATTTTAAGCACAGAGCAAAGCTGGAGTTCAAGGTACAGAACACTTGAGCTCAACCCTCTCGGAGGAATTTTCACTTACTATTTATCTGCAAGCAGAAGAGAAAAATGTTGGGAAAAGCAAAGATGTAAAATATTGTACTCCAGTGCAAACTTCAACAGTACCTCCAGGGAAGGAACAGAATGTAAGTTACTAGATATAAAAAGCAATAGTTTTTCTTTTTTATTATTGTTGTGGAAGAAGAGGTAGGTTTGGGATTACAGCAGCTCTTAGAAGATACTTTATTGCTTCTTATGCAGACTAGCATGGAAGAAAAAAGATGGAAAATAATCTATCAAGAATGTTGAGTCATTTCCAGCTTCCACTGGCAGCTGAAGTCAGCTTCTCATGCTCTTTCTTCTAATCATCTTTGTACTGGATTTCTTTTAGAAGACACAAATGTTGCAGGCTAAAATTAGAAAAACATCCCTTGCAAGAAGCAAAAACGGGGCTTGGTATGAGATTAGACTCCAGAAGTCAAAGTTGGAGTGGAGTGGAAGGAAGCAAACTACAAACTCTTGAGGGATTGGAATCTCTACAGAATAAAACTACTCTTTGTGCCTAATCCCAGTCACTAGGGAGCAATACTTACTTAGTAGGATTTGTTTAAAGCATACATCAGAACAATTATTTGAAAGAAAATTTGGCTATTGACTCAAAAAAAAATTTGAACTGGAAGTGTATGCTGAAAAGCTTTCAGAGTACAAACCTCAGTCTATAGATGAGAAGAGTTGCTATTTAGTAGAGTTAGAGAAGTCAGAGCTTTTCCTCAGAATATAAGGGAGCAATGCAGAGGAAGGCTAGGGTACCACTGAAGATGTTAAATGTGTGGGTTTCCTGCTTACACAGCAATAATGAAAAAAGAACTACACAAGCATAGTTCTGAAAGTCATTTTATACTAAATATATGTGAGCTGCATAACCTAGTTTATATTTATGCTGCTGTTCTCATTGACTGGATTAATTGGTTGCACAGAGTTTTACATGAGCACAGCTGCTCCTGCCACAGAGGTACCTGTGAGAACAGGCAGGACCTCCCTGCCACTGTGAGGAGGGAAAACACTGGTTCTTCTTTGTCAGAGTGTGTCTTGGCTTTAGACTCAGCTGTAAGTCAGATGACATCAGCAGCACATCCTGGTGATTTTCTCCCCAGTTCCCACTGTCTAATGCCAGTGTGAAAAACCCTGCTGCTTTATGTCATTTATAGTGTTAGCTGCTCTTTGGCAGGAGTGCACCCAGTGTTCCATCACCTGCTGACAGTGGATTGAGGGAAAAAAAAACAACAAACAAAACAAAACCAAAAAAGAACCCCTACCCCCAAAACTACCACACTTATGTCCCTGTCTCAAGTCTCTGTGTAGTGCTTTGATCTGAGGGTTGGCAACCCTTGTTCTAATGTCCCACACCTGTAACTCTCCCTCCACATTACTTCTCTGCTTATTCTCATATCTTTTTCCTCAGCTGTAACTGTCTTCATTGTATCTCCAGAAGAGGTTCATGTGTATCAATAAGCAGTTAAATAGACACAGGAACAATTGCTAAGAAATATGGTTCCTGAAAAAGAAAAATATTTGTGTTTTTATTGTCTTTACACCCACTCCGAATGTCTCCCTGCTCCTTCTTTGCTTAAAGGATTCTCTGTGTGACCTTCATACACACTGACACACAAAAACACATTAAAGGTTTGAATAAGTACAAGAAATTTGGGGAACCCCCCCATGGATATTTAGCACTGCAGTGAATGCCTGTCTCCTCTGTATCATATTGCAGATACTTACATAGCTCTACCATGGCTTTGCTCAAAGAAAGAAGCCCCCTTTTTAACTGTGTGATATTTGGGGCGTATCCATGTATTGCACAGCCTGTACCCGCTCCCAGCTCCATGCACAGCAGCTCAGTGGTTTCCTATCTGCTACCTGAACAACTGCTCACAGTTCCTGACATTTTCCTGTCCTCTGCTTTGACCACCGACACAAGAAAAGATGGGCCCATCACTACCGTGCTGGGGTCTAGAAATGGTTAGCTGTGGTATGGAGGGTTCCAGAGCTAGGGCACGCACAGATGGGGCAAACAAGCTGGCACTTTGCTTCAACATCTTGTCTATTCAAAGCCTGGAAAGATGCCCTGGTAGCTGTTGCTGCTAGCAGTGTAAGGGTCAGGGTGGGTAGCAGGGGTGGCTATTCTTGGCGGCTGCCCCCATCCCGGTCCTCATCCCCATCCCTCCCAGTCCCTCTGCAAGCCTCTGCCTTGGAACTCCCATTTCAGAAACCCACCCAGCCCATCAATCCCACCCTGTGGCAGTAGCCACCAGGCCCTCATCACCAGGCCCACAATGTTCAGCTTGGCCTGTCCTGCTGAGCTGCTCTGCCACCAGCATGCTGCTGGGGCTCTGGGCTTCCTTTCTACCCTGAAGGCACAGGCTATACCATGAGTGACTCTGCATGAGGTGCCTTCCTCAGGCAGAGTCATTATGTGACGCTTTACCCTGGTAGCAATTGCTGGCAGCAATTATCATTCCTGATACATAAACACTTTGTTGCATAAACGCTGTCCCCTGCACGTTGCGTGCAGAACCGCTGCTGTGATGCTGATCTATGTGGAACACCTGCTCAGGAATCGCTGTGGGTCACTGTACTCTGGCATGAACAAAACCCTTTGCCTAGGGCTCATCATTTTTTATGTTGTGTTATGAGTGAGACATCTGCTCTATAGTGGCTGTTCTTCTGTGTCAATTGTCCCAAGGGTAGCAGACAATATTATGTTTTATACATATAAACACATGTATATCACAGATATCTATTATGTAATAAAGCAGTCAGTATAGCTACTTTTTAACAAGATCCTTTTTCTTTGTTGTAAAAATTAGGTTTACATGGAGTTTATCGATTAGTATTATCCATCACAAAATATGTTATTGCTTTAAAGATGAATACTATAGAGATGGTTGTAAGTTTGTCTTGTGTAGTATTTGGTTCAATGGGTGTGTAATGCCACCAGTGTCTTTGAGTCATTTCATGACATTTCCTTTGCTGGGCTTCTTTTGGAGGTTTCTGTAGTATCTTATATTAAAAAAAATAACTCCTAAAATATTTTTATTACAACCCAGACCAATATGACATCCAGCTATCTCTGATTCTTATTAAACTGTGCAAGCTGCCACATCTGCTGAAAGGTTTGTGAAGTTTCAGCAACTACTGACTCAGCCTGTAACATTTTTGGGTTTATGTGGAAATTGTGCCCAATCAACAATGAATGTGAATGCGCAGCTTTGGGCAAAATGTGGGGATGTAAATGTATCTGCATTGACATGGAAAAAAAATGTCCACTTTAGTTCCTTATAAGGTGAGTTTTATACAGGTGAAGCATACAGCTATGAAAATGATGAGAAATTACTTTATCTTTGAGTAAATTAAGAATGAAGATAAACATTTTTCTGCTGTTTTCTACACCTGGATTTGTTTTTTCCTGTTACACTTCATCTGTACTCAGTCCTGTCTAGCACAGAAGTGGCAAACAGAGTGCCATCTCGTGGATAAAAAAGACCTGTACTCACAATAAAACATGGAATCAGCTTTTCTCCACTGGTTTGAGTGGAATCATTTACAGTGTATAAATATGACCCAGTATAGCAAGCTGCACACAACAGCATTTGGTGGTTTTTGATACTCCTTCCCTTCTGATACACAGCAACAATCCTACTGGGAGTGTACCAGAGGGCAGGTAGATCCCAAACATATATTTCCCTGCTGCGTTTTATTTTGAATTATGCTAGTGGTAATATGTGCTAGATATTCACTTTGTTGATTTATTGATAGAGAACACTTTCCCATAGTAGAAAATGTACCATTTTTATCATGGTATGTTAATTATAATATTTTGGATGCTAGTAAAGATCAGTCACAACTTATATTTAGAGAGAGTCTGAATGATTAAGAACATTCCTGCAGCTTATGTTTTAATCCGATTTTGGAATAGAGACAAAATCAGTAATTCCTCCCTATTAATAGCTGATAACAAATTTAAGACATGTTTCTGTGTAATCTGTCCATAAATTAGTTTAAAATAAATAGATTAATTGCCATACCATAACACTCTATCCATAGAATCACAAATACACACATGGATTTTTTTCTGTCCCCTTTGAAAGTTGCCCAGCTCCAGTAGAAGGCTAAACTATAAATTGAAATCTGATTTTGTCTGTGGTTGCACAATTTTCAGCACTATATTGGTTCCACATCAGATCACAGAATGATAGAATAGTTCATGTTGGTAGGGAACTTTAAAGATCATCTAGTCCAGCCATCAGGTCTCAACTCAGCCATGTTGATCTCTTGCCTTCCTTGCCTGATTTCTTACACCTGGGGATCAAGAGCTCTTGTGCTCTATGGAAAGTGTCCTTAAAGATCTGCCAGCTCTGTTCTGCTGTTCTGCTCACTTGTCCCTGAAGGCAGTTACCTATAGGGTCCTATTGACTAACTCCTTGAAGAGATGGAATTTTGCTTTCCTCAGATTCAGGGGCCTGACTTTACTCTTTGCCTGACCCACATCCCTCAGGACTGTGAACTCCACCAGTGCGTGATCACTGATTGACATAATCAATCAGCTCATTTGTGTTGGTGACCATCAGGTCCAGTACTGCATCCCCTCTAGTTTAAAGCTCTGTCAATGAGCCCCACTAGCTTGTGAGCAGAATCTCTTCCTGCTTTGAGAATGGTGAATCCCAAGGGAGGCAGCAGAATTCCCTAAAAGGAGGGTCTGTCCAGCATATTGGACCACCTGTTCCCCTCAGAAGAAAGTCACCTATAACTGTAACTCATATTTTCTTCCTCATGGAGGTGTCGTAGTACAGGGGGGGGTAAGCCTTTCTGACCTTGGCAACACCTCTAGTGTAGAGGAACCATCATCCATTGACTGGCCTTCTACATCCAGAGCTTCATACCTGTTTTACAGAGGCACCTGGGGAGGAGACATAGGCAAGGAGAGGGTTCACCTGCCACCCCGAGTGTGGACTTGCCTCCATTCAGTCCTTCCCAAAGGTACAATACAAATGCAATCCAGATCAGGTGCACACACAGAGTTGTATGCATTTCTCTTAAATTTCAGCACACGGAGTTTATGTTGGCTCTGAGATTTTATTCTGGGTTTCTGCTGGCTGTGGGAAGACAGGCAACACCTGATCAGGCATAAAGCTAAAGTGGCACGCGCGGTTAGTGTCTGAACAGTCAGCATGAGGTTTAGTCTAACAGAAATGTCCTGAACTAACAGCAAAGGGAGCAAAATAATTTCCAAGATGGGAACAGCACTTTGTGTCCTGTGGCTGCAGTGTTTCTGATCTGATACTTGAAGCTCTGAGCCTGTCCTATCAGACCATGGCAAAAGGAGCATCTTAATTTGCCATTTCACAGGCACGTCCTCTGGGAACTGGTTTAAGCATCATATTTTCCTGTCACTCACTTCTGTCCCTTTGCATCAGTTGTGCTAATACTAACTGTTTGGCCTTATGTAGTAAAGCAGACTGGGGGAATGATCCAGGCTGAAAATCCTGATCACGCTGTGTGTGCCTGTGTCTGTGTGTACATGTACGTGTGTACGTGCACATGCTCCAGCCTGGAGTAGGGTGGATAAGGAAACTGCTCCTTTTGAGGTCGCCTGGCCCAGCTATGTCATCTAATTGCACTCTGAGATGCCAAACAGACCCAATGAATTCACCTGGGCTGCTTTAGGATTAAACTGTTGTAGAGTGAAGGACAAACAGACTGGCTTCTGAAAAATAAGGGCACTGTAGTTTACCCCACTGATATTCTCAGGTTCCTAATGAAACTTTTAACAAATTAATCTCACTACGAAACAAATTGCAGTGTAAACAAAGCAGACTAGCCTAACTTACTAAACTGAGGGAGGTGCTTTGCTCCTAATTTAGAAGGATGGCAAATGAAAACTGAAAAAGTACTGTGCAGCTTTGTGTTTTACACTTTTTCTGTGACTTTATGCTGCAAAACATGCAGCTGATTCACTGAGGAATGAAACATTGCACTCACCCAGAGTCAGGGCAGCTCTTCTCTTTGCTAGTGGCAAGGGTAGCCTTGCCAGCTTGCTCATGAGTAGTGTTATCTTTACTCTTACAAGGAGGGTGGAATGATTTTTATGTTCTCCTATTCCACAGTAAAGACAAGGGCTTGTATCCAAGAGAACCTACAAGAAATGAGTCTCAAAGCTCTTTCAAGGGCAAATGTCTAGCTCACAACAAGCACTGTGGGGCTGGGGGATGTTTGGTTTAGGTATGTAGAACCAGCAAGTTCCTGCTTAAAAAGTGACTTGAGCAAAGCCTGCTTTCCCCTGCTGTTCATGGCCAGTCCCCAGGAGCTGCTGTCTTTATAACTGGCTTGATATGTAGCCCTTCATCCTCCTCCCCATGCCTACTCATCTTCCAGCTCTGGAGTGCACAGTTTCCGTTTCTGTCCCTGGAGTGGGATGTTGTTTATTTGCAGGAAGATTCCTGCAATTTAAGTTGATTAGCTGCAGGGCCATCAATCAGCAACAGAGCTGTGTTGGTCTCTGTCCCAGAGCCCAAATCTTGACTGAGGACACTCTGCAAGAGCAAACTGAAGATAAGTTGATTCTTATCAGATGGATCCATAAAAAGTTACCAAACACTGAATAATATCTGAACGCTGTACACTTGAAGAATACACTGTGAGTAATTGTGTTCATGAATGAAACATTACAGATAGAGTAAACTGCAGATAGTAGCTTTTCTCTCTTCTTATTAATAGGGGGAATTTCTAGTTCCATTTACATCATGTGTGTTGAGTCCTTTCAGATGATCATTAATTTGTTTTTGCTGAGAGCCAAATTTGGGTCAACATATACTCTTAAATCAAACACAGAGCTCTTTTCATACTTCCATATGGTAGCACCAGGGAGCTGTTTAGCAGATTTCTGGTTCCTCCAGACCTGTTAGGAAGTGATTCTGTATAAAGGACATTATTAATAGTTCCTTGGTGGATTTAAAAAATTGAGTATACAAAACCATAAGAAAGTTTGTGGGACCTCCTAGATGTATGCTGTGTCGACTCTCACTGATGTAGTTCTGTGAAAAGCAGTGAAGCAAACAAGATCTGTCAACAATTATTCATTGAATGCCTGATTTGTTAAATATTGCATATAGATTGCCTACTGAATAATAAGAAGCCAATTCTGGAACTTGCTTCAGTGTAATTCAGAGCTACTCCAATCAGATATTAATGTCTGGACTTTCAAGTATATTAGACCAAGTTATTATTTTAATTTTATTGCTGCCGTCTTACAAATTCTTATATAATTAACAATGATTGTGCTATTTGAAAAGCTCTCGATTTTTACCCTGTAGAGTGGCTTAGAAGTAATGCTAGCTGTCTTAGCAGATCAGTCATTTGTTTTGATAACTCAGATGGTTAGTACATTGAAATGCAGCTACCTTATTGCAGATTCTGAATTGCTGAAACATAATGCACAATGTACAAAAAAGCTCTTTAGAAAACATTGATGTTTTAAGCACTCCTCAGTTTGTCAGCTCTGGTAGAAGAAACAATGAAAATAGCCAAAAAATATTCTTCCTTAGTTAAATTACAGAAGAAAACACTTTTCACCAATGAATCAATTCCCTTTCCTTGATGAAACAAAGTACGGGTTTGATCCAGCTGCTACTACATCAGAGAGAGCAAAAGCAGAGACTGCAACAGCAGACAGTGCATCTTCTTTCATGGAAATTAATGCACAAGTTAAATAGACAGTAATGTTTTCCAAATCCCCAAAAGTACATTTTCTAAAGAGGCACTTTTAAGAGTCAAAATCTTACTGAAGCATTTTGGGGCAGAAGTTAATGCCCTTAAATACTTCTCATGTATCTATACAGGTAGCTTAGCCTGTACTTAAACTCTAAATAAGGCTTTAAGATAGATTGGTGGTGATCTCTGACTCACCTGGAGTTTAAACCCAGTTGCTGATGAGTGTTGTCCTGTTGCTCAAGGCCAGAGGAATGGCCCTCCAGGAAGTGTGGAGCATGTGCTGTTGTGAAATGGCCTCAGTTCCCCAATAGAGATAGCTGCAGAAAGCAGATTTAGTTACATAAAATGTGACATCAGGTGTGTTCACTGAGTCCCCTCTTTTCAGTGACCTGAATGCACAAATTCACTTCCAGAGATTTTCCAGATCTCCAACTCCAGTTTCTCTAGAAGGCGAGGAATAATGGCACTGGGCTAATGACAATCAAACCTGGAGCAGCTCTGAGGGCTCTTCAGCTGGAAAGGATAGATATTTGCATTCACTTCAGCCGAGTCCCAGCACAATTTCTCCATTTCTCAGAGGTGGCAGGATAAAGTACTTGCAGATAATGCTTTTCCCCTGGCCCTCAGCAGTTCAGCATGTTCTGTTCCATTTTCCCAGGCAATGAGAAGGTGTTTACAAATAACACAGCTTTACATTAGTTGAATCTGTGGTCTGCAATAGTATTGTAGACTCCAGTGTTAACTAAGAGATTTTTGTTATTTCAAACTGGTTCTTGTACAGGTAGTTTCTCCCTTCTCTTAAAAAGAAAACAAAAAACAACCCCCCCAAACAAGAAAACAAAAAAAACTCACATACAAAACAAAACTCCAGGAAGAGTTAATAATTATTTAAAGTGGAGCTAGAAGGGGGATGGGAAATGGGTCACTGATGTTAAGTACCTCCTGCCATCAGGAGAAGTTTAAGGCACAGTAAGATACAATCCTGGGCCATGAATCTGTGTTGATTGGTTCTGCACACCAATGGGGAGCAAACCCAGCCCTCTGGAAAGCAGAGGTTGAGCTTTTGTTTTCTTAGATCTAAGAGGCAGTTTGGGTTCTTCTCCTGTGGTGTTCAAGTGTCAGGTTAAGGCATTCAGTGGCAGATGCAAAACTAGAGCAGCTCTGCCTATACCAGGAGCAAAGTGTGCTTCCTCTCCCCATCACCTCCTACCCACCTGGATGCCTCGTGCATGGACAATGTGTCATGCACATGTCAGCTCTGTACACTAGGAACGCACATCCACTTGCTGTCTGTTCACTGCCTAATTCAGGTCATGGATTGAGTCTCAGGGCCACCCCTGTGTGCCAATATGTACACACTCATAGTGTTTTGCACACAAGTGCAACACTTCAGGGCATTTTCCAGACTGCTGTAATACAGGTACAAGGGGAGGTTAATTTCTGTAGTGTGAAAAACTTCTCATTTTTAAGGAGCCATTAAAAGAGCAGTAACTCACCAAAGAAATCACTCCTTGCCCTTTCTCAAAATCTGATTTTGCTACCATTCATTGCAGTGAAAATAATGATTTCAACAAATGCAGAACTAGTCTTTGTGTACATTAATATGGGCTTCCTCTGTGCATCCAAATAAATCTTCAAGAGCTTCACTGGGGCCCTGTAATTGTCTTTGATTAACCTAGACATAATGATAGGAAGCTACAAGATTTTAATGGAGATGAGAATTTTACTTAACAAATGACCTTATCAGGTGCTAGTCTGTATATCTGTTTTTGCTGCTTCACTCTTCAGAAAAACAGGCTGGAGAGAATACAAGAGAGGTTTTGAAATAAAATCTAAGAAATCTAAGCTCAAAGTACTTCAGAGACACAGTGAACCATAATGTTCTTCAAACCACAGGCCATACTCTCTCCCTGCACATGTGTTTTGATGGTTCTGATTTACAAATTGTTTGGAAAAAGAGAGGATTAAAGTCTCTGTTATTTGTCACTTGAAACCTTCAAAGTAGTTCACAAAGAAAAGTGATGTGATTTTCTAGTCAGACAGACCAGCATAAAGACAGATGTGTGCAGCCCTGTAGCGAGAACTGTGGCTTGAACAAAGCATTGATAGTCAGGATTTGAGAACTGAAATCCTTGATCAGATTATACCAACATATCCAGTGTTTCTTTATACAAATAAGGCAATTAGGGCAAAAAAACATATACCTAATTCTCATTGATTTTAATGAAATTACACACCTGAATAAGAATTAAGCAACTACAGACACTTGCAGATCAGTCTCTTCCAAAGATCATTGCATTAAAAGGGATCTTATTCCTGATTTAAAAAAAAATAGCTTGAGCTCTGTTCCTCACTTTTTCTTTCTGTCAAGCAGTGATAGAGGGTTAAAAAGAGAGAACTGTGATGATTCATAAAATGTGTTATAAAGAACATTATCAGCTGAGATGAATGTTACATCATGTGTAATATTTATTGAGAGAGCAAGTGGAAATGTTTTCTAAATTTTACATTTCAGCTATGAACTTTGGCAAATTTTCAAACGTTAATGATTTTTTGTGGGATTTCATGCAAATCTACCAATGTGTTTTCTGAATTTTGTTTGCTTGTTTGTTCCAGTTTATGTTTGTCCATTTGCTTTCTTAATACTTTTCAAATGTAGAAAGTTTTTAGAATGTATAAAGCCAACAAAAGGTTCAGTTTTCTTCTCATACATGGTAGTTCTGTTCTGCTTTTGTCTGGAAAAAGGAGCTGAGAACTTCATCTTTATGATTCTTTAGCAAAGAACTGTCTAATGATGCCACCACAATGTAATAGTCCCAGGATAAATGTTATGAGGTAGGTTTTCTTACTCTGTTCTCATGTGCTTCATATCTGACATTTCCACCTTAGGATTATCAGCTCTGTTTAGCATTAAGTATTGCTGAAAATTAGTTTTTAAAAAATAACATTTATTTTAAATATACCTATTTTAATTAAAAAAATAAGTCATCAGGGAAATACAACAAAATGATTAAATGTTGGCTAGGGATTTTTCATATGATAAAGATGTCACTTTATGGAAGAAATCCAAAGCTGACAAGCTGAAAGAAGAAAGGCCACAAAATTCAGCTATTAGTCTCTATGATGCATTTGGGGAATATCGATTCTCAACTCTGACTACCATAGTGATAGTGGGTTTAGTAGGTTCAAGAATGTCCACATTATAACACCTATTCAGTAACTCTCTAGAACTGAAATAGTCTTCTTGTGTGATTTAGGAAACAAAAAAAAAATGAACAAAAACATAAAGAGAAGATAAAATGTTCATGCGATCTGACCTCAAGGCCAGTACTGAGCAGGACAATAATGCAAGTGAGTAACTACTTCCAAAAACTGGAAAATAAATAATCTGACTGAACATTATCAATTTGACTTCAATGTTTTGTAGGCTGGCTCCTAAACTGCACTTTTTAATGCCTAACCACATTTGGGTGCAGGTACAGAGATGCTATTAAATGCTGGTAAGCAGCTCTGAAAAAATTAGAAGCTAAGTTGAAACCTGAAGGACAGGTTCACCCCCAATGACAACTGACCACTGACCTCAGCTGAAACTTGGACCATTGTATGCATGTATCCATATTGACCTGCCAGCTATACATCAGTTTAATAGTGATACAGATAAAGACCTTTTTATCTTCTATTATATTTCACTGTGGACTTGTCAAAACTAACAAGCTACAACTTGAGGATGGAAACAGTACTTGAATAGCATTTCATGGTGTTAGTAAACTGGTTTTTATATTTATAGTATAAGCTAAGGCTGATTTGCACACAGAATTAAAGTTTATTTTCAAAACAGTCATTACACCATGGAATTTTTTACTAAAATAGGAAAGCATCAGAAACCTGTATTTTAAACAAAACTGAGTCTGACTTTATTGGCTTCAGTGAAAGATGCATTACATGTCAACTTTGTCCAAAAATTACTTCAACAACCTCAATGAATACCACAGGGTTACTAACAGGAATGTTGTCAAGGAAATATAGTTATATCTACTGCAACCCCAATAAAAGTTTCCTTCAATAAATACAATAATGGCAATGATCTTGGAGATAGAGGAAACAGCACAAAATAGCTTAATAAAAAGGTATGAAGTCTGTGTTTTCAGAACAAACTGAAAAAGGGAAAAAACTAGATGTCTTAGACCCCTTGACATCTGTAAACATCAAGATGTCACATCTGGGCTAATCTCAAGGAAAAGCAGACATATTAAGTAAATCTACAGGCTTTCTTGCCCTTCTAAAGCATGGAAGATAATAGAAAGTAATCTTTATTTTTTGTTAAAAAATGACTTTAAAGTAGGGTGGACTTTTTTTTTTCTCTTACTTTGTAGGATCTATTTTAAATGACCTATTTAAATGTTCTGCAATTATGGTACTTTTGTATATTTTCCATGCAGAGTGAACATAAAGGGAATCCCTTGAAGTTATGGTATTTTAACCACCCAAAGAATAATCTTTTTTTACCTTTCTCTCTGAATTCCTCATACGAGGTGTCTTAAAATAGATAAGGCAGGTTCATTACCGTTGTCATAATTGCCAGCTTCTGTCAGTTCCATTAGTGGATAAAGGTCTCTGTGAATATTACTCATGCACTCCTAGTCCACCTCCCAAACTCTGTACAAGCTTCCTAAAACTATCCCCTCTGCTGCTGTTTTCAGTTACTCAGGTCTGTTCTTCAGTTATTTAATGTGATCCCTGCTAGGGTCCCCTTGTTATGAGATCTCAATTTTTTCTTCTTCATCCTTCTGTAATGCTTCTTGCTTACTTTTTTGATATGTAAATATCTGAATATCTTTACTGATTTATGAATCGCTTAACAAAATAAATATTCCCCTTATGTTCAGAGCATGCCAGCTTCAGATTTGTCTGGCAGGTTGTAACTTCACATCTTGGAGAAGACCTGAAATGTTGCATGTCAGAAGAGTATTCAGGTCATAGATCTTGAGATTAAGCAGAGACAATGTATTTCATCTTTTTGGTTATACTGGATGTGTCTACAAGCATACCCTCCTCTTGGCATAAAAGGATTCCCATAAGGCTAGAATGCTCCTTTAGACTACAATGTTTCCATCATTCAGGCATCGGTTTAGACTTTTCACATAAATCAGCCTTTGATTCTTTCACTATTTAGTAAATATGCATAAATGTTTCTTCTGAAAATGAGATTTCATGGACATGTGGGAAGAAAAGATATCTTTCCTTTTAAAATGTTAAAAGGCCCAAGTGTGAGAAAATCCAGACCTTATTCTAGTGGAGTGAAGGAACTCTACAGAAGTTTACTTTTCTCCTTTACTTTTTTATATAAACTTGGATTAAAATTGAATTTATGTGACTGTGAAGGTACAAGAGACATTGTAAAACATTTAACATATGCTGTTGCTGTGTGTTTAATCCAGTTCATCCTGCTCTTCTACCTTCCCCCAATCTCTTTTGCCCAGGAAGTAGCTGGGAACTCCTATCACTAATCATACACCAGCTTTGACACATGCTGGAGTTCTTTATAAGCCAGTTCAGTTCACTAATTTGGCTGAAAACTAACCTAACCAACAGAACAAAAAAAACCCCAAACCCAAACATTATTTTGAGATTGGTGAGTTGGTTCAAGGAGGGTCCAATAAGTGCCAGAGATGGCATAAGGGAAATGTATCATGAGAACCTTTGGCTGGTAGCAGGGGCATGATAAGGGAAAACAGGGAGGACAGACAGTTAGTCCTTTCCTCTTTCATGAAACCAACCCATAAATATAAAAATGACCAGAACTTGGCCCTTCTTATTAACATATCTACATCTCTTCATTGGTTTTTAAACACCCATCTCAGTTTTATTTGTAATGATGCCAGGCACATGATGTAGCTACATTCTGGTTTTTGGCTGGGACAGAGTTTATTTTCTTCTTAGTAGCTAGAATAGCGCTGTGTTTTGGCTTCAATGTGGGATTTGTGCTGAGAAGAATGTTGATAACATATTAATGTTTTCAATTGTCGCTGGAAGATGAAGGACCTTCCAACTTCTTCATGTTTTGCTAGTCTGCAGGTGCAAAGGACTAAGGGGAGGAGAATATTAAAATTAGCAAACCCAAACTGGCATTTGGATATGCCAGTGGGATATTCCGTATCATAGAACATCATGTTCAGTACATTAATGAGGGTCTCTCGGTCTCTCTCTCCCTCAGGCTCTTGTTCTTACGGGATTGTAGCTTCGCTTTTGGGATTGTGACTCTTCTGGGATCATTATCCAGGAATGGGCTGGGCTTGGTCAGCAGGTGGTGAGCAATTACACTGAGCATCACTCATTTGTATATTTTATTATTACCGTTACTATTATCATTATTATTTAAAGTTTTATTTTATTTCAATTATTAAATTGTTCTCATCTCAACCTAAAAGTCTCCTTACCCCTCCAGTTCTCCCCTCTGTTCCTTGGGGAAGGGAGGGTGAGCAAGCAGCTGTTCAGTGTTCAGCTGCTAGACAAGTTAAACTACCACAAGCTAGAAGCAGGGGCATTCTTAGGAACACTGTGACTACAAGTGTTTTGTCACATTGTCAGAATTATCTTTCTTTGGATATACTTTGTAAACTGTAGGAAGTTAAAAAAAATTAAATCATTTTAAAGACTTCACTGCCCCCAATAATTATTTTAGCCACCTTAAAACCTAACTTTAAATTTTAAAAGATATTTCTGCTTTTTTACATCTTTCTTTTGGTGGTTCAGCTCCTGTTCCCTGGTGCATCCATCCAGTGGAGAATGCAGCAGAGCTGCTTCTATCTCTTGCTATGCTTAAGCCTTTACTAAGATAAGGAAGATTTAATTTTACCTGCATTTGGAACAGTCTAGATTGAATAAAATTATGTGATGCAGCCAGCTAATGAGAGGACATTCTCTCTTCCACCCAGGTAGGGCTGAAATTCTTAAAGACGGTAAAACATCCATCCCAATCACAGTCTCTTTCCTGACCATTTTGATATGGTGTCAAAAGGTTTGTTGTTAAAAGCAAACATCTCTTTTTGGTTACTGGTTCAGCATCCCTTCCCTGAAGCCAGTTCAGATCAGCACTGGTATGAAATCATTAGGTTAAAAATTTGTCACCACTCAGTTACTGAAGTAGCTGCAGTTTCTCTTCTTTATTGAAAGACCATGTTCCTACATTCTTTTGCAATAGTCTAGAGGCAATAGGAAAGATAATGTAGGCCTGCTTTTTAAAAAACAATAGTAAAAAAGTCTGTTAGCTCATGAGCTTATGGAAGCCTTAATTGAAATTAACAGAAAATGTAAAAGTAGAGAAAATTAGGGCAGCTACAAAAGAAACCCCAGAAGCAAAAGCAGATTAAAGTAGAGCAATGAGCAAACCCATAAAAATCTTAATTTTGCTTCAGATATTTCCCCTGTAGTGTAACTTGTTCCCTAAATCAAACAACAAGTCTAAAGCACACGGTTT
The DNA here is from genome assembly GCF_000700745.2 of Antrostomus carolinensis. NCBI lineage: Eukaryota > Metazoa > Chordata > Aves > Caprimulgiformes > Caprimulgidae > Antrostomus > Antrostomus carolinensis. The sequence continues at coordinate 5,289 of NW_010298897.1, read as the reverse complement.
CTTCTCTATGACTATTTCTTCTGTTTCTTCTGAATGCCAACTCATTCTACCACAGTGATCTTTCAGCTGAGGAGCAAAGGATCTGCGGTAGGTGGGGAGTGACTCCCCCAGTGCACCGAGAGACAAGAGTAGCTGGCAAGCTGCTCTGTGCTCATTCGCTGTTCTACATCATCACAGCTTGAAGCTCTCCATCCAACAGCCAGTACCAGGTTAGACTTCAGCAAAAATAGAGTACTTGTTTTTCATTCTAAAGACTGAGTGACAATTATTTTATTATCTTTTATCGTACTTTTATTGTAAGCTTTATTTCTTGCTAAGAAATAAAGACTTTTCTGTTTGCAGGTAGCTTAATGAGGGGGTTACACTATTGACCTTTACATATATGAGAAGCCCATTTAAGTCTGTGGAATTCTAGAAGGTGATAAGGAATAGTCTCACATGAGAGGAAAACATAGAGGAGTGAGAACTTAAATTAGAATATTCTAAATTCACGTTCTGTTAATGTCAAGTGACCTCAACCCATCCAATCCTGGCTGGAAGCCTAACAGATATGGTATTCATAGCATAAAAGATTTCCCCTGCTCCACTGTTGGAGACAAAGTTATTAGAAGCAAACAAAGAAACAAGCCTTGTAACACAATACATTTTCCCCACTCCTTAGAG
>NW_010298897.1:0-4612 GCF_000700745.2 Antrostomus carolinensis | reverse complement strand
ATCCTCCATCATTTCCAACCACAGTCAAATTTCTTTAAATTTTCTCTGCAGTACACGGGCATAATTCTTTTATTCAGTTAATAGGCTGTTCACTCAGGGAGGATGAAGTGTTATTTCATGATTCAGTGTATTCAATAATGTCAGAGTTTTCTAGCACAGAATCCTTATTCTAAATATATTTCTCTTCTTGAGAAATCAATTTAGTGAGTAGTTTCCACATGAGACTTGAGTAGGACAACAGCATTTGCTTCTAGGTTTTGCATTTAACCTTATATCATATAACCTTATGGAAAAATATCCCAGGTAAATTCTTCACCCATTATCTTTTCATTAGTTTCTTTGTCTTCTGATTTCACGCTTTTCATTGTCTCAGGAGGCAGAAGGATAGGTCAAGCTTGGCATTAGCCTCTGACATGAGCTGGAGGGTGAACAACCCTTGGCTAAATGAGCACAGAGACAGAAAATAAGTAAAGGTGTACTGACAGCACTGGACATGTTGCAATTCAGTGACACTAAATGCCTACCTGCTGTGCCCTGACAGTAAAATCTGGCAAGAGTAGTGTTATGGAGCTAGACATCCCCACAGGCTGAGCTTGCAAAGAGAATTAGTCAGAAAACCTGCTACCAGCAGTACGCCCACTTTATCGCACGTTCAAGACAATGATTCATTGCAAATGAGTAAGAAAAGATGGAATGAAAAATCCCTGCCAGTCCCTGGTGAAGGGATGCATGCTTTTCAGTGTTTTCTCAGGTGATGCTTTCCTGGAGCAGGCAATGGGTTACTTGTTGCACACTGAAGAGGGCTCCTGGATAAAATGGAGTAAGTTAGGTGGAAATAATATGGAGCCAAGCAGATACAGATATCTGACAGCATTTCTTCCACTTTATTTAGCACAGTACTCTTTCATAGTGGTTCTGTCTTCAGTGTATTGCAGTCTCGCACTCTTTCTCTCACACTGTACTGTTCAAAGGATGCACATGAGGGGACTTACTCTAGTACATACACAGTTTTCAGGGATGCTCTCCATCCCCCTCTTCTGACTGACAGTCTGGCAAAATACACAGAAGATGGGGACAATGGGTGGAGTTATTGTTTGTTGGTTGTTTTTTTTTTTTTCCCTCAAAAGGCTATGTCCTATCAATTGAAGCCCTGTTACAAGACAGTGCTGCACAGTCATTGTATTCTGCTGTGTTGGATGTTGTTTGCCGAGTATGGCATTTGTTACTGATTTATCTGGAAGCAGAAACATGTTGTAGACTTGTTAAACAGAAATTGTTTAACCATGGGAACTCCAGAAACAGAGAGAGCCCATGCAAACCTTTGCTTTCTTATTCAAAGACTCACTAAATCAGCTTTCCAAGTGTTCAAACAAAACAGTTTCTTCTTCACATGGGCCCTGTGTGGAGGGCCACAACATTAACTTTTGGACTATTATTACTGTTCTCTAGGAAAAGGAAAGAGTAACGTGTAGTGCTTACATAATAACTATGAAACAGATCCTGATCCAAAGGGATTCCCATTAATTTCTGTAGATGTTTTGTATGAGTTTCTACTCCTGGCATGAACCCTTTTAAACAGAACAGCCCAAATACATTTGTGTGCAAACTGCTTCTCTCCCTGGTGTGTTTTTGGCAGCTGGGTACACACGGCTTGCCCACAGCTGGCCTGTACAGATGTCAGCACACGAACAAGGAAAACACGTTCCCGCACTGGTCACGGCAACTGCAACTTCCTGTCTTGGTTCTGATTTCAAGAGCAATGGGTGTGTGGGCCATTAGTATCTCTGGTTAGGTCAAACTATGATGGACTAACCCTTATTTCATTTTTCAATATGAAAACAAACTGGAGAGAGCAGAAAAGTACAACTTAGAGCCTGTGGAAAAGCATTTAGGATGCCCATGCATCCATAGGTAGCATAAAGTTAGGACATCAGCAATTTTATGAAAGACATCTCTTCCTCACCACTTGCATGTACACATGCAGCCTGACTTCAGATACTGTATCTTAAAGTATACTTGAAAATGCCCAGGAATGAGTAGGATGTTTAGCTCCTGTTTCCTATCTGTTCATTTCTCACTCAGGAAAGTACTGTGGATGAAAAAAACAAAGCAACTTGTTGCGCAGAACTCCCCTCGACTTCAGCTGAGGTTCTGTTTGCATGTGTGCCAAACAGCTTGAGGAAAATGCTCTCCAAGGTTTCATGCTGTGAGCAGTAGATTCAGCATCTTGTCTGGCCTCTGCATTTTGATGATTCTGTTACAGGAAGGTTTTTCTCTTGCAGACTTTGAACACACATAAAGCATAGTTTCAGTCTCAAGTTCCTGCATCACACCAGAAGTAAACTGGGAGAGGCAGGTGACCAAGCATGTCCGTGTGTTTAGAAGAAAAGTGTTGTTTAGAAGCTGCCACAAAAATGGGAAAGGAAACAAAATATAAATAGGCTTCTGTAATTTCTGAGCAGATTGCATGATGAATTTCAATAGCCAAGACTAAAAATTACCTTTCTCTCTCAAGAACTTCTACTTAGATATGGTAATAACATTATTGACAAGCTAATTGTACCTTTATTGAATGCCAGCCTGAGTGTGTTTTCTTGGGTGGGAAGTAGGATATATTACATTTCTACTTTTTCCGCAGATACTTCTCTTTTCATAAAATCATGTTCCTAATTATCTGCTTGTTAACTCTTGCTCTCCTTTGGCTAAACTGAAGAAGGAAAAATACATGCTCCTGTGGCAAACAACAGAGAAAAAAGTCAAAGGGGATGAATGAGGTTCCACCATAGCGAGAAATTTAAGAAAAGGTTAGAGATTACGATAATGGGCATGGTGTGCAGCCTGAAGTAATCTTGTAAACTTCAGGGAACCAGACCAGGTAATACAACTTACCCTTTCTGTCTCTGCTGTCTTCCAATTACTATCTACCATCAGGTTCCCCAGAAAGTTTCTACTGATGGTGACAGAACTTCTAGACAGATCTCAAAGAAAGGGGTACAACCCATTGATTTTAGGACGTTACCCCTTAAAGTGATTTATTCCTTAAGCACGACATCTTCTTGGATGACAATCTTGTCCTTAAACTTGTGTTTATGTTATACTCTAAAATTATCCTCAGTTTGGTTTGGTTTGTTGTCCTGACATATAAGCCTAAATCAAGCCTAAATCTTAGTGAGTTTGACATGTTGTAGGTTAGGACAAGTAGTTTAGAAACCAATTAAATAAGATTTGGAGGAAGAGTTATTTTTTTGTGACTGTAAATTAGATATAAATATAAAAATAGGACATACTAAAACCCTAATAATGAAATTGTGTTGTATAACTAAGCTTCCTTATCAGATAAGTCCTACAACACCATAAATGTATTTCATTGCTAATAGCCACTTATAATAGAAACATCAAGAATTATTTAGTTATAGTGTAATTTCAGTTCTCTTAAATACTTATTCATTTCACGGTTTACATGGTTAAAATACAGTCTTTTGTTATGCTCCTTGTTTGATTTTTGATTCAGTCTCTAAGTAGTTGTTTGAATGGTGGTGGGAGTAGTGATCTGTCTTTGATACTGTCTATATGCTCTTTCACCAACTAAATAATCAAGGAATTAGTTTAACATCCAGCTTAATGTAGGTGGCTAAACAAAACTGGCACCTTGATCTTTACACCTGCATTTCTATGCCTGTTGTTAAAATAGACTTACAAACCAGATATCTTCCTAAATGAATTTTATTCTAGACCTTTGCTTTCTATTCCATAAATTTATTTAAATAGTTTGAAAAATTCAGCCTAAACTATATGCAAATCTTTCTAAACTGGGCCCTTTATATATATGCATTCCCTTTTATGTGAACAGTACTTTGTTAATGGTTCAATAATTAAGAGAGTTTACATTTTAAAGACTTCAGTTTTTTAATTGGATGAATATTAATCACAGATCACTTTCAGTTCTGTTGTGATATGCAAATTGTTGCCATCTCAGCTGCATTTGTTTTCAGGTATCAGTCTATCCGCATAATGCTAAATAACATTCTGCAATTATTTCAATTAGATGCAGTCAGCCTTTAGAGCAAGCTATTCATTTTAGTTCTGTAAATGAAGAAAGCAGTTGCTGTTTTCCATTCCCTGATGTTTACTGCCCAGACCTAGCGCTCACAACTGGTAGGTGTGCAACACATAACCACCTTCCTACCTGAATTGTGTTAGCATTGATGGTAAAGGACAAGCAGTTGAACTTCCCCTGCAAGATTCCATTTGGCTAACTCTTCTGCCTTGCAAAGAGATGTCACCTTGTTTGGGGGTATGCATTACCCTTTTAAAGTATATTATGAAAGGGAGAGTAAATAGGAGTTCTTAATTAGCAGAATCTGTTTTGCACAAGTGCATGACATTAGAGGAATTTTTTTCACCAGACTGCAGCTGTTACCTAAGCAGAGGAATTTCACCTAACCACAAAGACTGAGATACTCAAATAGCTGTGCTGTCTCAAGAACGGGTCGGGTATGTCCCCTCACAGCAATTTTGTTCCATAATTGCAATTCACATTAAATGCAGCAAATGTTGCCATCCTGCCCACTCAGATTCCAGCTCTACTTTTGTTTCAAGGCGGGCGGGGGGG
>NW_010298896.1:2465-25045 GCF_000700745.2 Antrostomus carolinensis | reverse complement strand
AGAAGGAGAGGACTGTGAGAGGTGGCATTTCCACGCTGGGGACCGCAACATATGCTTCTCGTGAATAAACTCAGCTCGTTATAACACAGGCGAGAGGCAGCGTGACACGGTGCTGGGCTGCTCTGGAGGCTTGGAAAGCACAAGCGATGGCCCCGGGGGGATGGAGGACATGGATCCCAGCCAGCCCCCAGCCCTGCACGCCGCGGGGTGTGTGGGGTGCTGTGGGTATAACCTCAGGTACCACCAATCCCAACATCCAGCTTAACTCCCTGGCACACTCCATCTTCCCAGCCTGTTTCAGGTCACTAACAGGTGAGATCCAGCCACTGGCCATGGACTCCTAGCTCACCTGATTTCCCATTTCTCTCCTTTCTTTCTTTAAAATTCTGCCTGGTGTTCCCAGGGCTTGGAGCCGCCGCAGCATCCCTGGCAGTGGCCATTCGGGACGGCCGCCTTATGTAAGCGAGGGAGGGACCTCGCAAAACTTCCTCCGTTCCCAGGCTTAGTTAATTAAAAGGCAGTTTTATGGTGCATGCGTTAATTATAACTTTTTAGCCCCAAGGATCAAAATGAGCTTGTTGCTTCTAATTCTATATTTCACATCTACTGCGAGTAGTTTGGATGCTCAGAAATTTTAAAAATAATTCATCTCTATCAATGCTCTTTGCTGATACGATATTTTCTCACTTTTTTGTACCCTTATATGCAAAGGAAGCTGCCTGGGGATACGTTTCTTGCAAAAAAGTAGGGATGCTGATTCTTGAAACTATTATGCTGGTGAACAGTAATAATTATCCAGGTTTTTTTAACACCACACAGTGTAAGATATCCCAGCGACTGAGCAGTGCAGAAGGGGAAACCACCCCAGAGAAGCACTGAGCCATTTCTGTGGGGAGAACAGCAGCTATTTCCCACCAGGGTTGGCTCTGGGGCCTTTGGTGTTTACAAATCACAGTAATTCTGTGCCAGAACAAATCCAACTGGCACCATGGCTCTGCCAGCACGAGAGCCCCGGGAAGGTGCTGGGTGAGGGTGACTGAACATCCCAGGAGCGACCCGCTTGTTGGCATTCAAAGGGGGGAAAACCCAGTAAATCTTGTTGGAAAGGTTGCAATTTGTTAATAAGTAAATTACTCATTTAATTATCTTAATTATGGTTTTGCTGAGCTAATGTTATTGCCAAAACAAAGACCAAAAAAAAGAGGAGAAAATAAAAATCTCCTGGATTAGCAAAGCCTCCGTTGCAGGCGAGTGAGTAACTGAGTGTTTCCTTTTAAAGCCCCGATGACTCTGTGGCAGTCGCCGGGCACCGGCTGTCAGGAGGAGGATGAAGGAAGGTCAGGATGTTCCTCTGCTGGGATTCACACTGGTAACTGCCCCATCCCTGCAGGCACCAGGCACCGGCTGGTTTTGTGCTTGGCAAACTCGACCCACTCACCAGCCCAAAGTTGGCCAAACTTCCAGGCTCTTCAGAGACCATCGAGCTGGGGTGGGAGGTCTGGAGTGGCTGATGGGCATCGTGGGAGAGCCAAGGTGCACGTGGTTCCCACCACCCACCTTTCGCATGCTGGGAAGCCAAATAATCCGGTTTTCCCCAGCCCCAGAGAGAACAAGCATGACATAAATATTCATCTGCTCAAGTGAAAGCATTAGCCCTTGTTTCCTCGAGTGGAACTAACTGAAAATTGATGATAGTTTTCTGAAAAAATGCAAGATTATGTACACAGAAGCAATTCTATATACACTTATTAATTATTTAACAGCTTGTTAATGAGCAAGTTTCAGTCTCCTAGCTCAGGCCATCCCGCCCATTTGCTGCTGCGGGTGGCTGGGTCCAGGGAACCGGGGGATGAGATGCTTTTCATGTCTCAAGCGACGACCTTTGGACGCTGAGCGCCGGGGAGTGATGGTGGAGGGACCAGTGCAGGGCCAGGGTCCCAGCAGACCTCTTCATCTCCAGCCCCAGCTGCCTGCTTGCAGCCTGGAAGCATTAGCTGTATTATACACTCTTGAAATTCTCATTAAACATGTATAAATGGAAATAATTTGATTTTCTAATGCAAGTGAACAATTTGCATTGATAGAAAACCCATGTTTCTTGAGCAGTGTTGGTGTGCCGGAGCAGCCAGCACCACCAGCCAGGCTGCCAGCACCCACTTCAAGCCTCCTGCAAATGGAGTTTCTCACTTTTATTGGAATTCCCAAACATCCTGAGCTCTGTTACGTGCTGTCTGCAGTCACTGGTTTGTGCTGTTGGGTGTAACATCGTTACTCTGAGACATGTGCCTGTAAATCAGTGCAGGGCACACAGGGACTTGGGGCACAGGGAACACAGCAAACTGGTTTCCTTGAGCTGGGTGGATTATTTGTGCATAATAAAGGTAAAAACTAATAAACACTTGCAAATGCAAATAAGGGGAGGTACATTGTTGAGGTTAAGCAGATTTTGTGCATGACTTGCAGGTAGATTCTTATGTGTTCGTGGACACGGAAAGCAAAATATCCCATGGGACTGTATCTGTGGATTCCTCCAGACTGGCATTGCCCCAGCCCCAGCCTCCATCTGCCACAGCTGAGTGGGATCAGCAGGAGCTGGGATGGGTGGGTGTGACACTCCCTTGAGAAATCGAACTCAGCTGCAGAGGAAACTGCCTTGATGGCAGAGTCTGAAGCTATAAATGACCCCATCAGAGAGCCAGGTGCCTCTTGGTGCCTCCACAGCCTCTTTTTTTTTCTCTCTGTGTTGCTCCAGAGCAGAAGCCTTTGCTCTTTCTCACACAGCAAAACCTGCAAGCCCAGGGAAAGCTGCATTTCTCTCCAATTCTGCGTGGAACTGGTGTTAGAGGAGAAAAGCAGGAACATCTCACAAAGTGAGTGATAACAGGATGGCTTTGGAGTAAACCATGTCCTTGCTCTGCATCAGCACCAGCTTTTTCCATGCACGTGTTGCTGGGGATGTCGCAGACCTCAGGGGCATCTTACTGCCCACCCCGGGCTGGTGCCAAGGCTATTCCCATGGGAAGGCAGCTTGGGAAAAGGCAGGAGCAGGTCAGGAACCAGCATGAATGGTGAGTAATGTGTTGAACTGTGGGACGGGCACGTGGTCACATCTCTGTGGGTTTGGCTCCTGCTCTGTGAAAAGTTAAATGTAATCTAGATCATTCCAGTTTAATATGATCTGCTTCCAGATTTCAAAACCAGGCTGCAGTGATGTTTTCTCCCCCCCATGAGCTAATTTGCTTATTCCTAAAGGAAGAGATGGAAGAGCTTGTTAATGGAATTCTGCAGAGACTGGGTTTTAATCTGGGTAAAGAGGAGAGCTTGTCAGGCTGTAATGGGAGCACTGGAAAAATTGTTTGGGGCATTATTAGAGACACATAAATCCTGTGAGCATAAATGGGGACAGGCAGGCAGGGTTTGTGATGTCCCAGTGATTGTTCTTGGGGAAATGGGATTCCACATCAGTCAGGAAACCACATTCCTATTAGTTTATTGATTGTTATGAACACGAGGAGCAGAGTGGATGTGACTTCTTTGCATTTTAAACATCAAACCCTTCTGGAGAGGCTCACCTGACCCCTGCAGCCTGGCAGGTTATTTCCATGGGCAGGTGTTTCCTCTGAACCTTCCTTGTTCAGAAGTTCTTTTAAAAGCTGCTGGCAGAGCTGTTGGCTGCAGGTATTGAGATGTCTTGGTGGAAAGATTTCCTGCAGAAGATGTGTAGATTTAGAGGGGGGGAAAAAAAAGGAGTCTTATCACATTTGTGAGTGTGTATCACTGATGAGGAGTTTTGTTGCATTATTCATCCTGGAAAAGGTGTAAACCAAGAAAGTCAAAAGGAGGGGAGTTGCTGCTGTAAGCCGAGGTGTGTTAACATGCAAACGATGGCTTTTGTTCCTAGATTGTGAATTTTACATGCTGTGTGCTCAGTTTGCTGTCTGTCCCTCAGCTCTGACTGGGCTCTCCCACATTTCCATCGCTGTCGAGCAGCTCTCGGATCTGGGATAATTTAATTAATTTGTCCTATTCTGCCGCGTCCGTTGGTGCAGGGAAAAGGCTCCAGACACCCAGGGAGTTACTTCTTTGCTTGAGCACGTACATCTCCTATACAAAAGTCACAGAACAGCAATTTCTCCACCTGAAGAGCTCATTGTGGGTTTTTAAGTTATAGGTTGTTTTCACAGACACATGTCAAGGGCTTGGGGTAGAGCAGACAGCGAGGTCTATCGCACAGCCGGTGTCCGGTCATGTCCGAGCTGCCCGGGCTCACCAGCTCTGCTCATGGAAGCACCGTGTGTCCTCACATTTGCCATCCAGCTGCAAAAGCAGGGTGCTTGCACAAGGGCAGAGGAATTTCAGAAGTTTAAAGGTAAGCTGTGACCACGCTGCTTGCCCGCGTGATGCTCTGTAGCTCTAAAAATAGATCGTCTCCGACTGAGGAAAGGTATTTTTGGAAAAGCTCGTTACTGCAGCCCATGGCGCGTCGTGACCGCAGCCCCTGCTCGGAGCCTTCCTTTCATTTCCTTCTGCACATAAATTTTATGAAGTGCTAAGAAACAGCCAGTGTGTTCCCCCTGCACACCGGCACCCCCCATGCAGGGAGCCCCCTCCTCCCCAGGGGTCTGTCCCACCCCGGCAAAGGTGGGGCTGGAGGTCCCTGGAATTTCTTTACTGGAATTGCTGCTCAAAATATTCTTTGATTGGACTCTAAGTACAGGGAAGTGGGTAGAGATGATGAAATCCAGATAAAAATCTGCTCGGAGAGAGCAGGCACAAGGTGTATTTTTCTTTTTGTAAATGAAAATGGAAAAATATACTCTTCTTGCTGTCGGCTCCCAGCAGACAGCTCACACCAGCTCTGCCACGTCTCCCTGATAATGATGGAAACTGCCTCGGATGTCTCTTACAAGCACTGAAATTAATAGCTGCCTTCATTGGAAGTGGCATATCCAACTACTCCCCAAAAGCTGAACATTAATATTCTGATTTTCAGTTGTTAGACCCATGCTCTGGCCTCAGACCTCCAGAGATGATGGGAACGAGGGAGGGAAGTGCAGCTGCAGGTGGGAGTTGGGTGGTGGGGGTCCCCCAGCCCCTTCCCCACAGTATCCATGGAGGGAATCACCCCTGGCCAGGGCTGATCCCATCAGAACGGTGATGCCATGACAGCTCCCACGTCAGATCAATGTCTCGGAGCCTTTTCAATGCAAGAAAAGGAGAGATAAATCTTGATGGGTGCAGCCTCATTATCTGTGTGGCATTTAAGAGTAATTTATGCCCAAACATCTCGCCACGTCGCTGGTAGGAAATTGCATTGTTGGTTCCCTGGCTCTCAGCTTCTGCAGCAAGTGTGTCAGAAATATTGAAATAAATTGATCCAAGTTGAGTTCCCTCTGCATTTTTATTGCCGATTTATCAACACAGGCAAGGCACTAAATGAGTTATGTTGGCGGGAGGAGAAGGAAGGTGAAGACACAGTGGCCAGGCTGCCCAAGCTGTCACTAAAAATGGGTTTGGGCATCTTGGCAATCACCGCTGCCCACGCTGGGGATCTGGCTGCGTGCTCTGTACCTCGAGTTTTCCTCCTTTTCTATTTTTAATCATGTCCTAATTGGGGAACCAGCAAAAGCTTAAAAAAAAAAAAAAAAAAAGAAAAAGAAAACAAACAAACAATCAAAATTAATGAGCAGTGTCAGGAGAGGAAAAAAGTGTTTTCTGGCCAGAGTCCTTGGCAGGGGAGGGAACCGCCGCTCCTCTTGGAGAGCGTTGAGTCGGCTGCGAGCTGCCAGCTGAGGAACTCAAGTGAAAACCAAGTGCCTGGAAGCTGAGTTCGCTGCAACCTCCCCCTGCTCAGCATATCGAGTGCCTGGGCCTGAGCAGTGGCCACTTGGATGTTTATTCCCAGACTAAATTGCTTTTGGAGCTCTGACTCGTTTGTCAGTGAGAGAGGAAACAAGCTGTGGTTTGGGCTAACAGCCTTCACAGCTCCTTCTGCTGATGGTGTGCTCAGTGAGGAGGTACATGGTGAATGTCACCAGCCAAGGGCCAGCACGTGCCCATCACCATCTGGGCAACTGGTGAGCAGGGGAGGAGCCATTGGCATCATTAAATTCCTTGGGTAAGCCCGTCCCCAGAGCCTTGTTGGTCTGTGCAACCAAGGAACAAGGGACAGGACAAGAGGAAATGGCCTCAAGTTGCACCAGGGGCAGTTGAGATTGGATGTGAGGAAGAATTTCTTTGCTGAAAGGGTTCTGAGGCATTGGAAGGGGTTGCCCAGGGCAGTGGTGGAGTCCCCATCCCTGGAGGGATTGATGAGTCGTGTAGACACAGTGCTGAGGGACATGGGTTAGTCGTGGAGCCACGTGTCAGAGCCACAAACTCCTGTGGGAAAATTTTCACAGGTCTGGGAAATGTCAGAGTGTCTGTCAAACCTTGGAGCTTCCTGGTTCCTTTAGGACACCAGCTCTGTTCCAACCAACCATCACCAGGTGCTCACACAAATGAGGAGGCTGGCTGGTCCAGACTGCAACTGGGCGAGAGCTGGTGCGTCTCCAGCAGTTGTTTGTATACTCAGCTCCTGTTTCTGTGCTGTCCTGGCTTTGCTAGGACAGAGTTAATTGTCTTCTTAGTACCTAGAAAGTGCTGTGTTTGGGTTTCAGTGTGGGCTTTGTTACGAGAAGAATGTTGATAACATAGTGATGTTTTTAGTTGTCGCTGGAAGTCCAAGGACTTTGTGTTTTGCCGATCTGCAATTGCAAAGGACTGTGGAGGGGCAAGTGCAGTAATTAGCAAAACCCAAACTGGCATTTGGCTCTGCCAGTGGGATATTCCACGTCCACGTCATGGTCAGTACATTAATGGTGACCTGCACAGGGATCAAACACCCGCGTGGGTCGCAGCTCATGGGATAAACCTCCTTCATTTGCTTAACATGCTGTGCAATTTGGAGGTCGGTTTTCTTACCCTCTGTTTGATTCTTTCTGAGCAGGGTATATTTTGGGCTTGAATATTTTTTGCTTGTTCTCACTTTGGGTGTTTTGGCTGCTTGGCCTCTCTTGCCTGCGGGGAGCTGGTCCATCCGAGAGCAGAGTCTTGCCTTTGAGCATCACCCACAGCTGCAGGCAGCCACGGCGCTTGGCTGCGGCGGGTAAGTGTGTGACTGTGCACAGGTAAAATATTGATCCTTGTGGGAATTCTGGAGTTTCCTGAGTCCTTTCTCCATGAAGGGTGCTCCTTGTGCAGACATGTTCTTCCTGTCTTCCTCCATGGACTGTCCCAACTCTCTCCAGAGAAACCAGCAAGTCCTTCCTAGTCCATGAGGAGCGCCACTCGGTTGGTTTCATTAGCAACACTCCTTTTCAGTAGAACTTTCAGAAATTGCCCCAAAGTTTTGGGGAGGGAGAAGAACAGAGTTTTCTTCCTTTGGCATGAAGTTAGGAACCCAAATGGAGACAATTAATGTCTCACAGGGATTATTAGAAACAAAAAAAGCTTTGGAAAGAAAGCATACCATAAATCCAAGCCTTTCTGTAAGCTCTAAATCTGTTACTTGTTAGACTGCAGTCTTCTAAAACAAAAGTGACGGCACCAAATAGAGACTGTTATTGTTTAGATATTTCTGCTGGGAAATGCTGCACGGAGAGAAGACACAATAGCTGCCCCGACACAGGATTTATCAGAGCAAGTTGGCACCAGCTTATTTGTAGGGAGTGGAATATGCTTGTAGAGATTATGCCAGATTTACAGCGATTAATAATGGATTGGACATGGCAGACTTCAAAGGGTTTGGCTCCCTCGGATTTTGGTGGTAGGTTGAGTTGAAATAAAATTTGCAGATTCGCTCCAGCAGTCCCAACAACTGTTCTTCCTCAGAGAGCACCAGTGAAGCCCACTCCTCACACCCTCATCCCCCTCGGCTTTGTGCAGGCAGCACGGCCGATGCTGTGGCATGCTGAGGTTGCCACCCAGTTTGAGATGGTTCCATGTGGAGACCTGCTCACCACCACAGCCAAACCCATCTCCAGTGCAGCACCCGGCTGGCTCCTGTGCCCTGGGTGATGCCCGGCTCTGGGGAAGATGCTGCACCAGCCAAAAACAGCCTGAGGCCCCAAACTCCACAGCTTCTGGGGAAGGTGAAGCCGTAACTACAGGGAAGGTTCTTCTCTGAGATGGAGCTCACCTCCTGGGAGGATGAGAGGGGATTTTGTCATCAGTCTGAGGGATTAAGTGAGCCAGGAAATGTAGGACACCCCTCTCGCTCGCAGTGTTGTCTGTGCACACACAGACCCCGAGCTGGTTTTAAAGACCTTCCAGCAGATGCTGTGGCTGGAACTTTTAGGATTAAACACCCAAAATCTGCTCCTTGCAGCAGGAGTTCCCTCTCCCACCTTGTCTGGAGGCTGCTGGCCGTGCTGAGGACAGCGCAACAAACTGAGATCAAGGCTTTTGAGATTAATAATAGCGTTATTAATTATGCATTATCATAAACATCCTCTGGTTTGCTCTTTCTCAGGTAATTTAGTGGTGCCCCAAATGCAGCTGTGATCACACTCTGCCTGGCTGCATCACTTCTCCTCCCCATCTGCTCTGGCATCGGGATGTGTGTCTGTGTGTCTCCATGCGAGATCGCTCCGGTGAGCTGGGAACAGGCCAGGGCACGCGCGAGCTGCCGAGGAGCCTCCGACGAATGTATTTCATAAGAGATAAATGCTCCGGCGTTAATCAAGCGTTATTGTGTTATAGTTGGGAGGCATCTCGAGTTAATGAAGACATTTCCGCTCTATCTGCCATTATCTGGGCGCTGGAAGAGCTGCGGAGGAGCTCTCGTCCTGCTCCAGGCTGGGCTGATGGGATTTGCGCTGGTCCCAGTTGCCATGGAGAAGGTGTTGGATGGCTTTAATACATCTCTGCGAATTTCTCCCTGGAGTTTTCCCATGACAAGCTGGACTGGAGGTAACGAATAAGAAGCTATAATCTTCCAACTCTATGAAAAAATGATGGATGGAGCGGGAGGGGTGTAAACAGCTTCCTGGGCTCCGGCGGCACCTGGCACAGCACCAGGAGGGACTGGCCGTGGTCGTTGGGGCTCCCAAGGGATGTGTCCCCAAACCAGGGCTGCACCTCACAGCCCTGAACTGACCCTGACCCTGCTCTGCCACCCACATCCACATGTCCCCTGTGCCTCCTGACATCATCCAGCCATGTCCCCAGCCCTTTGCTGCACCCTTGGGCACAGAGCAGGATGGGGATGGTGGCCGTTGGGTCCTGTTCATCTCCAGTCCAGCCGTGTCTCTGCGCTGAGCTCCCCCCCTCCTCTCTGACACTCATTCACCAGGAATTAAGGGGAAGGAAACTAAACCTCTGTTTGTTTTCACATCAGTGTATTCCCATTTACAAACCCTAACATTTACATTGCTCGCTTGCTTTCGAAGCTGATGAAAACATGAATGATTCATAAAAACGAAGGAAAGAATCATTTCCAGCTCGGTGTGCCAAGAAGCAAATCATTCACCTGCCCCGATAGCCTGAGGTTTAATTTTGGTGTTTTCCCCCCCGAATTCATCAGTATGCCCTGCCTTTAACCTGAAGGGTTATTGGACATGGGCTGTGATGGAATCGAGTCAGCCTGAGCTGGAGGTTTTCAATGAGAAAAGAGATGGGAGGAAAATTGAGAGGAGCAGAGAGAGACAGAAGGGCTGACCCAAAACCTGTGGAGGTTTCTGGAAACCTGAGGACTGAGTCCCAGGACAGTGGGTTTGGGGCCAGGCAGGGAGCTGGCAGATGTTTCACCAGAGTCCTCTCCTTCCTGGTTCTTTTTGCCTCTTTATTTTACTATTTTTACCCCCACGCCCCCAGTGGTACTTCCAGCTGCTTTAGATTCTCTAAACATTTTCTCTTCAGCAGTTCATGGGCTTTTGAAATATGAAGTCCATCAATCACCAGTTCATGTCACCTCTGCAGCCGGTTCCGCTCCCAGGCAGCCTCTGCCAGGGCTGGATTTGGTGAGTGGCTGCAGCAGTAGCCAAAAATCAGGTTACCCAGCTCCTTGTTCTCTCTCTTCCTTTGTTTTCCAGGGATTTTGGTGAATTCCCCTGCAGACCCAGCTGCTCCGCTGCAGCCATCCCAGCACTCAGCTCACAGGATGATTTTCCATGGAGAGGAGAGGTTGCACAGCAAAGCTGATGTACTGGGGTTAAAAAGTAATTAATTAACGAGTTTATGGTGTTTTCCCATCTGAAATTAAAAGCAAAAATTATGCAGAACATACAAGGTAATTAGGAAGCAGCAAGTTACAACGCACCTTTGAACGAGAGCTCTAGAAAGCGTGATGCTTGGCAGCAGATTGTTAATGGAACAGCTAATGAAGGCTGGTCCCCTCCATCGCGTCCCTGGGAGCCTTCACCACGCTTCTTCCTTCCCTTATGCACCCAGGTGGGGCCCCAGCAACACCCCAATTTTTCATATGCTCAGTGCTTCTCCATGATCAGGTTTCCCACTTAAAATCTCTCAGCTCAGATGAGAAAATTGGTTCATATTTTATATGCCTAGTTCAATTTAGTTTTTTTCACTTGCATTTACAACTGGCCCTTAGTGTTTCATCCACCCCCTAATGATTTAGCTGTGCAAGATGTTCCACCAATTTACCAGAGTGGAGTGCGTGCAGCAGGTCACGCATATTAAACGTCAAGTTTTTACTACAGTCAGTTCAATAATCTGAAAGAAAAACCTCTTTTTTTTTTTTCCCCCCCCTCATTTTTCACTGTGGACCAGCTGCTGCCTTTGGCAGGGCGGTTTCTCAGCTGGTGGCTGGTGATGATGATGATGCCCAGATGATGAAGGGCATCTCCTCCTTGCCTGCTGTGGGGAATGAGTCGAGGTGATGAGGTAGGTACAGAATTCACCGTCACCTTTCGGGAGATGAGGCGACTGTTGGTCCATATTTTGCTCTTTCACTAAATCAAAGCTGGAAATGGAATTTTTACTTTATTTCTCCCTCAGCCAGGTCTGCAGAGGTGTTTGTGCAGTGCTGTTCCCCCCTTTGCTGGGCTAATTAATATCCAGCTAATTGCTGTTTCCTCACTTGCTACAGTCACACTGTAGTTGGAAATTTTTAGGAACAATAATTTTACAGGAGATGCTGTGTTTCCTTTTTCAGTGCACGGGGCAGCTTGTGGTGCCGCCGTGGGCGCTGGGCCCCGTTCATTTTCGATGGCCACTGTTCACTTCCCTCTGGCACTGAGACTAGCACAAGGGTTGTGACAAGCAACTGGCTCGGGCAATTAGCCACAGGATGGCTGGTTCCCCTCACAGCCAACTGAGACAGCAGCAAATTGGGCACAAACAACCAAAAATATGGCCCAAGCATCTTCTGCTGGACTCATGAGCTGCTGTGACAGCAGCCAGCCAGCAGCGGTGGTGCTCAGGGGACTCCTAAATAAAATTTCTGGTTATTATGGGCAGTAATTGCATCAGTTAAACAATTTTAAAGAAAGACCATTCTTTTTATTGCCTCTCTGAATGGTTTTCCCCTGTTTTCCAGCCTGTGTAGTTGAGGGAGGTGTGAGAAATGGCAGGACGTGAGCCGAGGCAAACGACAGAGGAAGAAAAATCGTCCTCGCAAAAATGCCACCGCTGGCCCTGGCAGGGAGGAGAAGGATGGTGTTTGAAGGAGGAAAACCTAAAAGCCTCTGTGGGAATGGCACCCGGGCAGGAAATATTGTCCCCAAAGCCAGTGTGGGGAATGCCAGAGGTAAGGACTGTCCTCTGCTTGGTTCTCCCCATGCACACGCTCTGGGTGATGAGCCAGCGTGTTCATGCTGCTGTTTCTCTTGCTTTCTCCCCTGGTTTTATTCCCGCACATTTCCCTGGCTGCCCGGTCATACCGACCTTCGTGCCACCTTTTGCTGGTCCCAGCACAACTTGAGGGACCCCCCATGACCAACTCAGATGGGTGGGGGAGAGGATTTGTGTGAATTTCTGTGATAAAAGGCCTTTGCCTGCAGCAAATCTGTTTCTATCCCAGAGCTTGTGGGTGGAAAGAATTGGAGAAATAGGGTGAGATGCCCTTTGCTGTCCCCTCTTCATGACGAGGTGAGGGAGAGGCTGGGGCAGGGTGGGGAGGAGGAGGATGCAGGACCTCATGGTGCTGATGTCACCGAGGACGGTGGGTGCAGAGGTGCTGGTGACATGAGGGCGTGCGTGTCATTTTTGGTCAGTGCCTGCAATCAATACCAGCTTGCTCAGGGTGATGTTTTTGTGTCTTTGGAACAGTTTATTTGGTTTCTAAAGTGCTCGTTTTCTAGAGGAATTTCTCAAGCCTTGTCCAAGCCTCTCGCCGTGTCTGCTCTAATTGAGTTTGAGGGCTGGTCTCTAGTCTGCTTTGTTCCTATTTTACCTTTTGGTTGGCTGTAAATTTACATTGAAGTGTAATTTGGTTTTGTTTTGCTGACTTGGGCATGAAAAGAAGCACGTTCCCATCATCTGGAAACCCCTACAAGACACTTGTCTCTCGGGCAGCCTGCTGAGCTTTGTGGGTTCTGCTTTCCTCACCCCAAACCCTTTTCCCCTGATTTCTCTTCCCCTTGATGGGGCTTGGGCAGAGCCCAGGGATGCAGGGACATTGGGATGAGGGGACTTGGGGACGCAGGGATGTGAGGATGCAGCGTCCCCACAGCCACACCAGCCCTGCTGCCCCAAGCCCCTCTAAAATCAAGCAGTAAATTAAAGGATGGCCCACGAGCATGCGGGAGGGAAGAGAAAGCCTGATCTTTACAGATGACATTTAAGCCTGCAGCAAGCTGATGTATTTTACCCACTGTCACATTTAAAAGGCACCAAATTCATTACACCACTGAATAAATCATTTTTTAAAAATGTATTTATCCAGAGAAGAGCTGCTGCTTTCCAGTCCAGAGCTCCTCCTGCAAGGACAGAGGCTTCCAGCATGGGAGTGGACAGTCCATCTCCTGTGATGCCCATGACTGGTGTTGGGATCCCACGTTCCCCTCCAGCCAGGGACCAGGAGCGCCGAGGCTTTGCTCAGGGCTGATACCGTGCCGAGGTGCTCACACTCCTGCACCACTGACACTCACAAAGGGTTAAGTTGCTGAGATGGAGCTTGGTAAATCAGGCAGGAGAATAATCAGCTCCCACTGAAGTGAGGAGACGTTTGATATTTTACAGCTTCTTTCAGACACTTTACAGAAACTAATGGTTACACAAATAATACCTAGGGGATGATAACGGGCTATAAATAATTCAGGGCTCTCCAGCACAGAGCTGCTGTGTGCAGGTTGGAGAAGCACATGGATGCCTTGGGGTGACCCTGGTCCTCCTGAAAGAGGCAGGAGGGACCAGTCCCCCTCTTACCATCCCGGCAGCCCCCTCCAAAGTGTCCCTGACACTTTCCCAGCCTTTCCAGACCAGCTCCCCTGCCCTGGCCACCGCGGTGGTTATCGGTGATGCCTTTGCCGATGGTGCCAGGAGAAGCTGGAGGTTTCCCTGTGTGTGCTGGGACCGTGCAGCCGGCTCGCCAAAGCCATCACCCTCCACACAGGTTTGTGCATAAGCTGCTTTGATATCTGCCAGACCTGGAGAAGTGTCTGCGCCGGCACGGCAGTGTTTTCCGCGAGTATTTGATGTTTTCCTGACAGCCACTGTGCAGAATTCCCCATCTGCAGGTGGATGTGGCAGTTTCAGTTTAACTCTGCCGTTCAATATTTTGACAGTGTCTCTTCTACAGCCCAGCACGGCGTGTCGTGTTGTACGGTGACAGTCCCCTCGGCTCCCCATGGCAGCACATCAGCACGCTGTGTGCTCCGTGCCGGCACACTGTGTGCCCCCAGCACCAAAACGAGCTGTGCTGGGCAGCTGTGACCTTCCTGGGGGAAACTTTCCTGGCTCAAACCCCCAGAGATGGGAAGGGGACAAGGGACAAAGCCACTCCCCAGCTGACTGTCTCAAAGGGGGTCAGACTGGCTGCTGGGGGGGCTCAGCCCTCATCCCCCAAATATTCCCGGGCTCAGGTCCCCCAGCTGCCCCACTGGCTGTGTTAACAATTAGCCCATGAGCTTCTAACTCTCTTAATGAGAACACGACCAGAGAAGTTGGTGGCAGGACCCAGGGCTCAATAAACCAAGAGAGCCAAAACCTTCCATGTTGCCATTTAGAAACGGGTGCTTTCTCAGCCCGTTTCGTGGGGTGGAATTGATCTGGCTGATCTCCTGGCTGTGACTATGAAATTGTATTTCCCTCTTAGCAAGCTGGCAGATGTTACAGGTGAACAGCTCAGGAGCCGCTGTGAACAGCAGGAACACTAACCAGGGACATCAGGTTTTGCTCACTTTGGGTTGGGTATGAACACTAGGGTCTGCGTTGGCTTCAGCCCCCCCTCCTCAGAGACACCTCTCAAAACTGGACGTTTGCACCCCATGTGCAACATTTGCTGCTAAATGTTTAGAAACAGGGAAAAAGCCTCCCTCTCCCCTCGCAGAAACCTGCCACAGCCAGGGGAATGGCCAGCAGGTGACCCTGGCAATGGACCTGGCTGCTGAATGAGTTTGGAGCAACTGCCATGTCCTTTTCATA
Organism: Antrostomus carolinensis; assembly: GCF_000700745.2. Lineage (NCBI taxonomy): Eukaryota > Metazoa > Chordata > Aves > Caprimulgiformes > Caprimulgidae > Antrostomus > Antrostomus carolinensis. The sequence continues at coordinate 10,459 of NW_010298896.1, read as the reverse complement.
GAATCATAGACTGGTTTGGGTTGGAAGGGACCTTAAAGCTCAGCCAGTTCCAACCCCCCTGCCAGCAGCAGGGACACCTTCCACTAGACCAGGTTGCTCAAAGCCTCATCCAGCCTGGCCTTCAACACTTCCAGGGAGGGGGCATCTACAACTTCCTTGGGCAACCTGTTCCAGTGTCTGACCACCCTCACAGTGAAGAACTTCTTCCTAATATCTCATCTAAACCTCCCCTCTTTCAGCTTAAACCCATTTCCCCTTGTTTTGTCATTAACTGCCCTTATGAAAAGTCCTTCCCCAGCTTTCTTGTAGGCTTTTTGGGAGGAGGTGGATGCTGTGCCCACCCCTGTGCATCCCTCGTCCCTGCCCAGGGGATCCAGCCCTTTGCAGGACACCGCTCGGCAAAGCCCCCTTCTCCGTCAGGGCACTCATCACCAAACCATCACGGTATTTAAATCTGTCAGATTAATCACTTTATCATCCAAATACAGGTGGATTAATGCAGTGGCTTAATACTCTGTTTAAGCAGCTGATTTTTTTAAAAAAAAAAAGCTGAATAATTGAGGGAATTACTGGAAAATTAGAAAAGTTAACAGTTTATTTACTGCTTATTGTCAGAGCCAAGAAGAGCTGGTGGATGCATGACACTGCCCTGGCTCGGGGGGGTGGCGGGGACTGGGGGGGTGGCAGGACCAGGGGATGGAGGTGATGTGCAGAAACCAGAAACACAGAAAGTGACATTCCTCTGTCTCCCTTTCAGCCACTGATGAAGCCCCAGGTGACAGATGCTGGAGCTGAGGGTCAGGGTCCAGCACTGGCCCCAGAAGCCCTTTGGTCTCCCCAGAACACAGCCACAGAGTGGGACGGGGCTCCCAGGGATGAGTCTCCTGCCTGGGCCACTGTGACCAACACCAAGCAGGCAAGTGTGAAAATAATTGTTGTGGGAAGAAACAAACTCCATCCCCTTGTGTTTTAATATGGGAAATATCACCTGCTCCTCCAGCTCCTCTCATAAACAAAGAGTTTATCTGTCAGCAAGCTAAACCAATATAAGTTGAATAATATTTGTTGATTAATGTAGTCGATGAATTTCATATTTTCTTTAAAATATTTGCTGCATATTTCTGTAAATTATTCATCCGGTTTATAAGGCAAAGCAAATATTTGTGAATAGATAAGAATTATGTGATTTATAAAAATGAAATATTCATGACTCATTTTCATTATTCACCTCGTCCTGGAATTGCTACATAAATCTGATCAAGCAAATAGATTTGGTGAAGCTCAGCCTGAATTTACAGATATCCCAGAGCTCGCTGGCTCCCACACAGCAAACCCGAGTGGATTTGGACCAAACTTTTGGGGGGTCTGCTCGGCTGCTGCCAGCCCACGGCTTTGAGGACACGACAGCTGAGCCACAGCTTCAGGCAGAAAACTGCTTTAACCTGAATTTCAGCAGCCACAAGGGCAAGAAGAGGTGACTACCATTTTCCTTCCCTGACAAGGACACTGGGGAGGCCAGCGCTGCCGGGAGGTCGTGCAGCACCGCGGGGAAGGGTGCCAGGGAGGGATGCTTCGACTCAGAGGGACGACTGCAGACAGCGAGAGCATCAGCCGTGCAAAATGAGTGAGAAACAGGATACTTGGCCCTTGGGCAGCTTCAAACCTGCCACTCACAGGTGCCCTTCACCAGCCTTCAGTGTGCCCGGGGTGTGCAGCTGTGACAGGTCCCCCCAGCTCCCCGTGCATCCCGTCCTGCCCGCTCCCCCTGCCTGCTGCTGGGTGTTGGGCTCCTGTGCCAGGAGACAGGCTGCTCTCCCACCAGCATCCCCCAGAACATCACCTTTGCCCCCTGCACCTTCATTCCAAGCCCTTCCTCTGACAGAGCTTGGCCCGGGGGTGCCACCCAAACTGCTGAATGGTGAGAGCAGCGTCTCGTGAAGGATGTGCTTGAGTGAGAGCTGTTTATCTCAGCCTCTGCTTTCCAAAAACCAAACAGCACCTCGGCGTTGTGAAATGAGGACAAGTATGAGAAACACTGGAAAGAGCTGCGACTGCAGGGGGGAGCCCAGGACAGTGGGGGACAGCGGGACCCTCGGCCACAGCTGCCTCGCAGGGACAGGGTGAGTCTGGGAATGAATCTGGTGCCATCTTGGTGTTAAAAACTAAAAACCAAAATAATGTTCAGAACTCAATTAAGCAGATGTTTAGCTTTTAGGATGTGAGTGATGCCTCTGCATACGCTGGGACTGTGGCTCTGCTTAAAGTTATGCTCATGTTGAGTGCTGCTTGGACCGGTGCCACCCGGCGCTCGCTGCTGCTCAGTAATGAACTTGGCTTTTTCAGAAGCTGCGAAATGAGCACTCAAAAATGCAGCTTTGGGGACCTTCCTATTTTCCAAAGTGTTGAAGTGCTTTCTTTTTAAATAGCAAGCTTCCATTTAGAAAATAGACCGCTCCACAGATGGAATTATACATCTTCTTCTACCAAGGTGTTTTGCTCAACACGGTGCAGGGACATCAGCAAAACCATGTGCTCACCCAAGTGGAATTGCTGACTCTATTACCTTGGTCAGGGAAAACTGTCCATCTTCATCCTCCCCCTTATCCATCAGGAAGGGCACCACTGTGTCCTGCACGTCCCAGAGCTGCAGCCCGAGCTGAATTAAGTGGAAACTCTTTGGGGATGCAGAACCCAAGGCCGTGGCTCCTCTCCATGTGTTGAAGAGGTTGGATTGACCTGTAGGATTATTTAAATCCTTCAGAGGAGGATGGGCAGTGCAGACCCCCCACAGCCCTCACCTGTGCTCCTGCACCGAGGTCGCAGTGGGGCCAGTGGCCACACCAAGGAAGGACACGGGGGTTTTGGGTCCCTGGCATCTCCCTCCGTGCTGGCACGCTCGCTCGCAGCCCCTCTCCCAAAGGTCACATTGCTGCCTGCAAGAGGACACAGTGATGTTTTATTCTGACCAAGGCAGTTCTGAGTTTTTACACTAAACTCAGGGCTTGTTCAAGCGTGGGATGGCATTTTTCCCCTTGCTGGCTCTGGAATAGCCACAGAGCAGCCATTTATCAGCGCTGTGCCCCCATCCAATCTCCGGGGCCCTCTGCTTCGCCTCCCTTTATCAGCCGTCTCCGCAGCACTTAATGAAGCAGCTATTTTGAGGCGACAGCCTAATGAATTTGAAAAGTTTTTTGACCCTTTTTATTGCAACATCTCAAATATCAGGTATCTGGAAAATAGTTTTAATGTTGCGTAGACTATTATGAGCCAATGTATTTATTCTGGGTCTTCTGCTCCGAGATGTTTCATGGAGCTTTGGGACAGCAGCCAGGAAACTGGAGCAGGGGGAGATTGAGTGAGCAGGGCTTTTCTGGAGAAAAAGAAAAGAGAATTCTCCTTCCCCATGTACCTTCTCTCCCATGCAAGCACGGGGATGTGTTGTGGGGCTGGAGGTTAAAGCAGACTCATGGTCACCGCAGGCAGAACAAGATGGGCTGTGCCACAGCATTGCTGGCACCAGTGAACTGCCCACCCTAAAGCATAAAGAAATAAAGTCTCAGGGCAGGGGGGCTCACGGGACAAGCAGAAGATGCCTGTGGGTGTCTTTTCCCCCCTAGAAAACCGGCTGCAATGTTGAGTGTGGGGTAAGACGGGGAGAAGGCAGCAGCGAGGGGTAGCTGGCTGATCTGCAGGTCTCCCACTGGCACAGTTCACACCAGGGAGCAGGTCAGTGCTGGCCACCGAGGAGCAAAGCCTCTTTTTCCAGAATATCAGCCTTTCCATAAATACACCCTTCCCAGCAGAGGGCACGGCGGGCTGCTAAGCGGCTTAATAGCTGCCAGCCGCCCGACACGGCAGGGCAACGGAAAGAAGGGGACTGAGCTGGAAACCCCCTGGCACATCCTGGCCAGCGGCTGGGAGAGGTTTCTGTGCTCTGGCCTCAGCTCAGTAACGATACCTGGGTTTGGTAACAGAGAGAAATTGCACCCTCGGGTTAGTGCAGTAACACACCTGCACATACTGGCCCATGTTTGGTTGGGTTTTTTCCCTTCTGACTGTACATGGTCCCAAAAAAATGAAGCTCAGGACACAGGTGAGGGGTCAGCAACTGCAACTGCCTCGTGGTTTTGGATAATACAGAATTTTCCACGAGGAAGGTGAGAGTTTGGTGACTTAGAGACAAACAGAGTTGCCCAGGGCAAGGCAGGGAATTGTCCTTGCCCTGAGGCGCATCGCTGCTGTGGGGTCAGGGGATGTTCACTGTGTTGTCATGAGCACTGTGTCCCAGTCCATGTGGGGTCCCCTCGCTGGGCTCACACCATCAGGGCGAATTCCCAGTGGGCTGGAGAGCACAGAAACCAGCTCCCACAGCTGCCAATCTCAGGGGTTTCTCTTTTCAAGTCTCTCCTTTTCCCACATTTCCATTGTCAAAGGACTTTGTTCCTTAGTCATTTATTTTTTAAAAGAAAACCAAGATGAACATGTCCAGCCCTCCAAGGGACATCACTCACCACACACAGGGCTGGTGATTACATTGTTTGCTGAGCAGCTGATGGGCTTGGAAAGCTCTTTGAACCCTGGGCAGGATGGGTGAGGTGTTGATAAGCCAAGTCCATGTCTTCATGCGTTGGGATGATGCCGCCTTCTCCACAGCAGCAGGAAATCCCACAGCCAGGACTGGGAATGGTGAGACCAGAGCCCTGCAGCCCTCAGAGGAGCGGGGCCTCTCCCTTTCACCTCCCAAAACACTCTCCACATCCTCCTCGACTCTTCACTGCCTCCTCACACCAGACACTTTGTTTGTCAGCACCAGGAAATCAACGCAGCCAAGGCCATCCTTAGCTTGTGGCAATATTGCCTCTAATTTTAAGGTCCGTTAAATACGACTTAAATATTTTTTTACTCATTAGCAATAATTTAGACTGATTCTCTCTTTTTTTTTCTTCAGAAATTTCAAGTATGATTGTAATAGCTTTGTAATTTTGGGCTCTGTCATTAAAATTAATGATATCCTAATGCTCTATATGCACTAGAAAAGTCCGATCAGTTTTTTCCCCTTTATATATCATTACTAATAGAACATTTTAATGGCTATAATTTCCAGCCCTGTAGATGGAAACCTAAAAATAGGAAGAAAGCCTATTTCATCACGCCATTCCAGCCCCTAAATAATTCAATTACATAGACTGGAATATCTGAAGCTGGGTGTGTTCCCAGCTGTAGATAACCAGAAGTACTTGATATTACTTTTAGAGCAGAGCTGGTTATTACAAGGTCTCAACCTCCAGCCCCTGCCAGGCCGCTGCCGGGGATGGCAGCACAGGGAAGGGTGAGAGCATCAGCACAACTGAAGCCTAAAGCTTCCCTAACACCACACTAATCACCTGGTTTATTACTCCCCACACTCTTGCTCCTGCTCAGGTACTTCTAAAGCCTTTCATCATCCCACACACTCCCACGTGCAGCTAACTCACTTCACATCTTCACCTCGCAGAGTTTACCAGACACAGTTCTGCTGTTTATTGGTTTATCTTTGCCTCCACCAGCAAGAGTTCATGACTAAATTCTCACTGCCTGTTGTGTTTTGGTTTGTTTTTGGGTTTTTTTACTTCTTTCTCTTTGCCTGAGACAGCGAGAGATGGGTCTCAAGTGCTCCTGTCCCTTTGGTGGCTGGACCCAAGGGTGGGTGGAGGGGAAGGACGGTGCCCACACATTGTCTCACCTTAGGAACACACCATTCTGCTCCAGATCAGCTGTGTCACCACCAGTCCCTTCTGCCAATGTGCCTGCTGGTGACTGCCCAACCCACCTCCCCTGTGCCACGGCTCCGTGGGCAGCATGTCAGCACCTGACAGTGATCCCTGCCAGGGAGAAAGAGAGAGAGGTCCAGGAGTTACCTGGGGAGGGGAAAAAAAAGCAACTTTTATTTGTCTTTATTAAGAGTTTTCTCTCTTTTCTAGGTTTGCATTGCCTGTGAGCTCCGTCCCGGTGCAGCCGCGCCAGCAGCCCTGGGACAGGGAGGACTGACCCAGCCCGAGGTGAGGTGCTCATCTTTATGTTGGATGTTTGTTTTAGAATAATTGCCTGGTCTGAGCTTTTCTGGGGTTCCCCCCTGGGTGCCATACCCCGAATCTCACCTTGTACCACCACGTAGGGAGGGATGGGGCAGTGCTGGGACCTGCTCTGCTGTGCTGGCAGTGAGCAGGAGGAGGGATGGCAAAGATCCTTATTTAGTGGGGTGGACCCAGGTCCCCCTAAACCAGGGCACTGCTGTCCTTGTAATGCACACAGGCAATTAAAATGGTCTCTCCTGAAGGTCTCCTCAGGCTGGATCATCATTTACTGCCTGGCAAGGAGAGCTGGTGCGTTTTGGCATTTCTTTTCCCCTGGTATTATCAGTGTTTGGGAGAAAAAGCCAAAGCAAGAGAGGATTTGGAGAGAGAGAAGAGACAGATAAGCAGTGACAGGGAAGATGGAAACACGGGCTAGTTTAGTCAGCCTGAGGAGCTCGGTGCGGTGTTATTGGAGATGCAAAGAGGATTGTTGTGATACGGGATGCTCGTGATGCCCCGGCTGGGACGGCAGCACCGGCACTGTGCAGGGGACCGCAGCACCGCACGCTGCTCACCTCTGCTGGGACACAGGCTGCTGGCACGGTGGTGATTCATGAGTGAGACAAAGACCTTCTCACCTGCCCCATCACCCTTGAAATCTGCCCGATCACACATGCTAAATGCAAAACAATTTCAGGGATTATATATATTATTTTTGGTGTTCTTCAGCTAGGTCTGTGCTGAAGCCCCTGCAGTGATTGCGGGTGCCAGGATGGGCTGGATTTGAGGAGAATTTTTATTTGAACAATAGGTCAAATGTGAATTCACCTCACTCCAGACACAGGATATTAGCTCCAATTTTGGAGGCTTTTAGCCTTCTTGCAGAAAGGGAAAAGAAAGAAAATCCTCACTGTCTAATTATGTTGGTTACAGGCAATCAGACTCTTAGTCATATTCTGATGACTTTTATTTGACACTGATTGATCACACTTTAATAGCTGCCCCAAGCACTTTCTCTGCTTGTGAGAAAAGAAGTTTTGGAGAGTTTTGTTGAGTATTATGGGCTTGGAGACCACTGCTTCCAGGTCACAGCCATCTCCTTCTCCTGCACTTGGGAATCTCCTTCCACGAGCATCAACTGAGAACTGGGAATGTGTTAAAGGAAAGCGAGTGCAATCAGAGGGATCAGGGCACGATCCGGATCCGTGTCACAGCTTCTGGGGTGACAGGTCTGTGGGGCTGCAGTTCAGGGTTGTGCTCCCAGCTTGGAGGTATCAGAACAACCCACTGTGAACTGAGTTTCCAAAGAACAAAACACAGCTTTGAATGTCTTCTAAGAGCTTCTATCCCACCGTAACACACAGAGCTGATAACGGAACCGAGCTGGCGTGGAGGAGCCTGATGTGACCGATAACTGATGAGTGTTTTTAGGATGGAGAAGTGTATCCATTTTGATGGGTGACCACTGGTGCTTTATAGCAAAACCCAGCCTGAATCATTTAGGAACTGGAGCAAACCACTTGTAACTGAAACAGGGAATATCGCAGCTAAAATCCCCGGTGCTGCACTTCAGCAGAGGGCTGGGAGCAGATCATCGCTTCCTTTCGCAGGGAAAATGCCAGTCAACCAGCACCAACCTTCTCCCCCAGCTCTCCAGTGTGGGTGCACACCAGCTCAGAGTGAGCCAGGAGAGGTTTCCTTTGGAGACAGAGGAGCTGAGGCGGTGGGAGCCCTTCCCCAGGGCCCCTGGAGCCCTGCAGCCCCCCCCAGCTCCTGACATTTCTTCTCAGGCTCTGACATTTATTTTAATCCATCTTGGGTTTGTGTTTTCCTCTCAGGATTAAGAGGCAAAGCAGGGAGATAATTCACCCTGTGTGGGAACCCCTGCCACCAGCCACAGCCCACGGTGCGAGAGGGGAAACTGAGGCAGCTGCAGCATCC
>NW_010298896.1:0-2452 GCF_000700745.2 Antrostomus carolinensis | reverse complement strand
GCCACCAACCACAGCCCATGGTGCAAGAGGGGAAACTGAGGCAGCTGCAGCATCCTGTGTGAGGGACGTGAAGCCCCAGATACCCCTCAGGGCAGTTTTTTGTGCCTCTCGAGTGCTGGTGGAGATCATCAGCCACACATGCCCAAGGACCTGTACCAGGTCCCCACTCAACTTCTACTGCAAAGCACGAGGGGGTCAAGGCAGCTGCTCCTCATCCCTGTCTGGGTACTGCCTGGGAGATGGACAGACAGACAGATGGACAGACAGGCTATGCCACATTGCCCTCCAGGCACCACTGTGGAGACAGATGGACAGACAGAGCACTGTGTGTTGGGGTGGCAGGACAGACAGACAGACAGCTGCTCACCATCCAGCATCCTCCTGGCTGCCCATCGCCTGCCTGCAGGCTCCATCTTGTGGAAGATGCTCCCCAGGGATGTGTGGGAAGTGGCCCCTTGGTGCAGGAGCTGGTGTGATGGGTCCATTTGGCACCACCGGTGGGACAGGAGGATCCCCAATGGGTTGGCAGTGCTGGCACCCAGCTGGTACCCACCTCCCCTCCACGGGCTTAACAATACATCACACCCCTGCACAGTTAATCAGAGAAATAAATGTGGTGGACTTTATTCCAACGGATGGAGGACAATTTTCTTCTCAGTATTTAACTGACACACGGAACATCTCCCACCACGGGGTCGCCGTGCGGCACAGAACGGATGAGGGGAGCAGGTGTCCGGCACCGCGCTCACCCTGCCGCTCTGCTCCAGAGAATTTCTCCCTCCCCATTTAGGGGGAATTTAGCTTCAGCAAACAAGAAGAGGGAATGAAAGGTGAGGGCGAGTCCCACTGCGCTGTACGGGCAAGTGATGCAGCAGCACCGGGGCTTTGCCAGCAGCGGTGCCGAGCAGCTCCCCCCATCCCAGCCCCAGCACCCCGCACTGCCGCGGAGCAGCCCTTCCCTCCTTGTACCCCTGAGCTCTGGGATCAAAGCCACTGCTTTTCAGGCTGCTGGATGTTCTCCCTTCACTGAGGTTTATTTGCCATATAATGTGGCACAGTCATTTCCCTGTATGGAATTTAATGACACACTAGGACAGAATTAATCACTGGACGTGGCCTGAACTGCTTCGCTGAGATCTGGTGAGAGGAGCCCGGCTCATGGTCCAAGTGACCCAGGTCCCTTTGCAGTTTGGCTGTGCCCCGGGGCTGGGGACACGGCTGGAGGGACACGGTTGGAGATGGCGCTTAGTAAGAAAACAGGATACACAAAACTCTCAAGAGCACATCCAATTTCCACTCATTAAGCCATAATTTCTGTCATTTTAATTACGTAAAAGGCAGATAAATGGTGACTATGCTCCTACTTGTGCCTTTTCTCTTAATTATTAGTCCTTTGCATGGGCCAGTTTGCAATGAATCAGCCTTTAAACAGTGTTCAATCAGAACGTGTTCTGCTTTATTTGAATTATCTTGTTGGCCGATCATTCCCCAGAATGTAATAAAACAAACATTAATTACTTCTTCAGTGGGTGTAATCTTCTTGAAAGCACTCAGCGCTACTCGAACGCCGCCGTAGCCTCGCGCTCTGCACTTCGAGGCGTGTGGGTAAACAAACTCCTGCAGCAGGTCCCCGACCGGCGGCTGAGGGAAAGTTTGGGAAACGTGTGGGTTGGCAAAGGAGAAAGCCAAGCCTGTTGTCTGGAGAGGATGGAGGATGCTGTGGGATGCTGTGGGATGTAGCAGGTTGGAGCAGACCATATGCTGTGTCACCAGGACTGGCTGGACTTAAGGCAGCTGGTGAGCAGCGCAGAAAACCTCACCAAAGCTTGTGTTCCAGTTTGTGTGGGGTTTATTTGGGTCTTGATTCAGTTGGTTTAGCACAGTTCAATGTAAATGGTAACTCCTAATCTGCAGGCAAAGTTCCCCATGGAAGGAGAGGTCTCTGGTGTGAGGCTGCCCAGATGCTCACTGCAGAACATCCCTACCTGGTGAGATCTGCGGAGGAAACCTCCCAGCATCGGCTGCTGCAGGCTCCGAGCGTGGCCAGGCTTTGCATCCCTGGAGCTTCCCTGTTCCCGTGAAAGGCTTTTCCACCCGCAAAGTGATCAGAGAGCCAGAAAAACACCAGCCTGGGCCAGGGAAGAGGATTTTCCAGGAGCTTTGTTGAAGACACCTGAAGCCTCCTCACGGTCACCCCTGGACCAGCGCTGGAGACACAAGGTGGGTCTGCGTTCGGGCTGTGCCAGTGAGGAATATTGAACTGGATCAGCTCCATGGGCATTGGGCTCTGCCAAGGGGCTGTTCCATCTCCTGTCCCCCATGGGCAGGAGATCCATGAGGGGCTCTTCCTCTCTTGCTCTCTCTGGTTCTCGCTCGGGCTCTGGCTCTCCCGGGATTGCGGTTTCGGGTCAGGATTGTGGCTCCTCCAGGCACGCGGACTGGGGACGGGCCG
>NW_010298895.1:1072-6878 GCF_000700745.2 Antrostomus carolinensis | reverse complement strand
ATCTATCTCATCTCTTAAAGAGGCAACCTGTTCCTAAAGACCTCCAGTGCAGCTCTCCCTAAACAGTCCATCTCTTTAACAGAGCTCAGGCCAAAACAGGATACCATTCCCGTGTAGCTAAAACCTTACCTGTACACAGCCCTCTAAAATGTTCACATGATAGTGTTGGTTCATGATCACTTGTGATTCATTATAACTCCTAGACCATCCTCAAGATATGTGCCAATAAATGATCCTGTATTTCTTGTTTTTCCATGAAATAGATTCAGATGGAAGCTGTAATTTGAAATAAGAGTGTCTACTTCGCAATATTGCAGAAGGTGTCTTCTTCCTCATTCATCCAATACACCTATACAAATATACTTTCCAATTTTCCTGTTAGTGCCTCACTGAGCACATTCTTTTCCTTTCAGACACATCTTATTTTAGAAGAATGTTTAGACTTTTGATTTACAATTGTCAATTCAAATGTAGAATTTTCAGTCTATCTGTTCTACGGACTGTTTCAGAGGACAGTATTATCTCTTAAAAATACTTTGATGATGTATTTGCTGGGCTTTATATTCATATATATATATATAAAAAAAACCAAAAACAAAAAACAAGTAAAAAATCATATAGCCATACAGTTCAGTAAAATTTAATTAACTTTAGATGAACTTCCCATGTTAGAAAGGCTTAGACTTTCCTTGTGAAATTCTCCCACTGTTTCGAGACCAGATGTACAAGTAGGATGTAGAGAGTTCTATTTCTGATGGTCTCTATTTTGTAAATAAAGCAGCTATGCAGTGTAAAAATATCCTTTTGTGATTTGATACTAGTAGAAACTGTACTTACATTTATATTCTTTTGTGCTTATTTTCTGGTACTGCTGTCATTAACCCAGGAGTTGTTCAGATCTGATGAGAACCCTGGAATATAAAATACTTCTTTCAGACATAAGAATGTGGCACTGAAAAAGAAAACTATTTGTGTAGATAATAAACTGACTGGATACAATAAACTTTATGCCATTAAAACTGTAACAATCAAATTTAAAATATTTATTTTTAGTATAACTTTTTATGCTAAAGCCATCATTTATGTTTATGGATGAGCAGTGGTAATATATTGATACTACAGTAGTAGTTACAATTCTAAGTATATATAATAGCAGCCATTATCAAAACGATTAAATGTGGTACATGTATGTAAAATTGCAGTACTCCCAGCAACGAGCTTAGGTCCCGATTCTGGTTGCTAGAGCTCTTTCCTCAGTTTCTGCCTCTGAAGAGCTGGGGGATTGCCCTTTGCACAGGTCCTTCACTCCAGCTGTCAGACAGACAAGTTTGTGGTCAGGTCATGCTTGTTCCTTCTCTCCTCTGGAATGGCAGTGGCAGAGCAAAGCTGCTGGGCAGAAGTGGTTCATGATCCAGAAAACAGGGATCCCAGCTCCCAGTTGCTGCCTACACCACTGGTGAACATCACATCAGTGGGGAATAAGAGGCTAGTGAAAATTAAGAGGCTCTCTTCACCCCCCAAAAAACCCTAATTCACTAATTCTCTCCAAAAGATTGCACAGTATGCAGTACCTGCTATTAATATCTTTTATTTGGTATCAGTATTTTGAATAATTTAAATGGTGTTTTCCAACACTATATGAATCCCTTAAAGATAGCTATGACTAACATTTAAACCTGATAAGCTTTGGTGATTATGATGCAAAAAAAATCACTAGACTGAAAGGCTTCACTAGTTGTCAGTGTATTTTAAAAATAATTTAAAAGCTAAGTCAGAAGATTCTGCATGAGGAAATTCTCTACTCTGAAAGTATGCACAAAATACTGATCTATTTGATTGTATGATCACAGTTTTTTCAGCAAGCCTCCACCTTACTGAGTATACAGGTCATCTAACATCACAGTCAGTTTTAAAAGACAAAGTATGAAATGAACTGTTTGGGTTCAAAAAATACTCATTGAGTTTTCTGAACATGGCATTTCAGCATGCTTCAGAAACACGGTCAGAAAATAAATGTCCTTAGTTTCTCTTTCAACTGGCTTTTTGTTATGCAAAACCAGTTTCCACCTAATTAAACTGCTTTTTTAAAGTTCCTAATTTATTTAACTGCTGAGTCCTTGAGCCAGAGGAACGTTCCTCACTTAGTTTTTCAGACACTGCCCTCCTATGTTACTTTTAAGTTATTTATAAATGCATCTCTCCTCCAGCCTCTACCAGCAGGGCACCTTTGCATGTTGGAATTTAATGAGGCTCAGGCACAAGTCATGAGTCCCTGCAGAAAAGTGTTACCTGATCTGCTTCATTTATTTCTACCAATAATCATACCATTACCTACAGCTTCTGTTTTTAATTAGTGGTATCTAACGATTAACACTGGCCAATTTGCATCCAATTATGTCCCCTGAAAAATTAGAAGTGGATGAAAAGGCTGAATGCAATTAATCATTCTGCAGTGCAAATTTGCTTAAATATCAAGGATGAATGTGTTGTACTTTCCTAAATAAGATTTCATTGAAAACATACACTGTCTGGTTATGAAGCAAAAGCATGATGCTTCCCATGACAGTAAGAACTCTGGATATTAAACACTACAGAATTACCAAACACATTCACATATTTCCTTTTAATAACAATGAAAAAATTATGCAACTGGTATCTAATTACACTATGGATTCACGTGCTGCAGAAACAATGAAAAACAATAAGCAAGATATTTTATGACACATAGACAAATCTTAGCCTTGCCTCAGTCAAAGTTTAGGTTTAAAGTGGTCTTTAAAATAAAATTGCCTCGTCTTTTATTTCACTGTTAAGTTTGGCTTTAGACAACATGCCATTCAAGCTTCAAAGCAAACTTTCAGTGCTGCTTAGCTGTAGGATTTTTTTGGATCACCATAATATCTTTAAGAAAACTTATAATTTATAGGAAATATTTACTAAAAAAACACAAACAAACAGACAAACAAAGCCACACCACACCCCACAACTTATTTATATGGTGTCTTCAGCATTTCCCCAATTTTCAGAGACCAAACTTGATTAGTCAATATCACAGACAATAATAACAGGGTGATTTTAATGAAGACTTCTCTTTCTTCTTCTTTCTCATGCACCCGTCTCTATGATAAACTCTGAAGAGATTTCATATAAATATAGAATTAAACCTTAAATACTACTGATGAGATTTTTTTTTTTCCTCCTTGATGTTGAAATTATTTTGTTCCTGGGGTAACTTAGAGATAATTAAAATAACTTGACAATTTTTTTAAAGTTAGCACTTGTATAGCAACTTGCAGGTATAAAATAGAGCAGCAGCCCTCTAAGCTAAACTTACAAAACTAGATTTATTACACTACATTGATTCATTACTTCATCCCAAATTTTTCAAATTAAAGCACCATTCAACATATTGTGAAGATGTTTAAAATACAGGTAGGTGGATAAAAATCTTTTGGAAGAAGAAACCTTTTGGAAGATAACAATGAAAATAGGGTTTAAGACAAGCAAAGATCCTAAATTACATTTGATATATCTTTTCTGACTTCTAACAGGAAAAAAGCCAAGCCCTGACTTGCACCACCTTATTTTTGCCCAAGAAAAACGAAAAAAAAGTAGTCATCCAAATAAGTATCTATTTCAGTGGTGTACTAATAGTTTCTACCTGCATTCTCCACCTTTTCCATACCTCCTCTCTTGTTATTCCCCTGCTTCAAACATTGTTTCCATTATCGGGAGTTTACTATCAGGAGTTTCATGTTGTTCTTCATAATATCTGGGGCACTGCTTCCTTCCCTTTATTATTGTACTATTCCATCCCACTTTCTTTTTAGGACACAGGTCAATTTTTAACCTATCAATATTTTGCACTGCACTCTTAGAAGATGGGCAGAATTTAGACAGGAGGAAAGATTATGCTGCAGATGTTAACTGGTTGGTTGTTTCCTCATGCTTAGAAGTATTGTTAAATTTCATTCTGCAATAAATATTTTTCTTTAAAATATTAAGTTCCTTTTTAAGCTAGATTCTTGTATTTGTTATGCCAGAAATTCCACAAATAATTTGTTTTCAAGATATATAGTGTTTGTCATCTCTGCTCCCACTTCAGGCAAAATCGTTATAAGAGCTCCAAGATGCTGTTTTAAGTGTGGCTTGGCAGGACAAGTGCTCTGGTTTTGAACATGAGATTCATTTACAGAAGCTGTTCTTCAAAACATTGCAATGATACTTCAATTCTGATCATCTGCAAGGAGCCCAAAAGATTAGAAATAAAATCTACAGAATACAGTGCATTCTTTTTTTCCCCCCCCCCCCGCCTCGGGATCATCAAATTTCAATTAGGATGGACTCATTATTGTACATACTGAGTTACACTTTATGAAACAACCTGCAATGACCACAATGACCACCAGCAGACTTACAGTTTCAGGCATAACAGACTATCAGATTTTTTCTTAAGAAAGTTTTTATGCTATATCCCTAAAGCTGGATGAATTCTTAGTGTTTTAGATACTGTAATACTAGCATTAAAAAAATCTGGGGGAGGGGAATGGGGGACAGGACATACAGAACCTGTCTGTATTCAGCTAGAGTTATTTCCTGATTGGTTAAACACCTGCATGCTTGTCTAACCCAACCGATTGACTGAAACTAGTTGAGGCTCTTTTTGAAGTCCAGTAACCTAACTAAAATTGAATATATTAACTCATTTAATTTCCCTATTCACCATCATTTCAGAAAATAAGCAAATGAGTCTACCAAAACACATTTTATGAGCAAAGGTAAATGGTATTGCAGCATAATGACAAAATCTATGACAAACTAATGAAGTTATAAAGATTGCAAACAAAATATATACCAACAGAAAATAAATATCACCAACCTCATAGAAAAAAAAATCACACTCCATACCACAGCAATGAATTATCAATTTGAATTAAACTTATTTCAGCAAGAATCAGGACACAAAAACTTGATGAATGATGTGATTTCTTCAAAGCACCGCCTCCTTTGATCACCACGGTAATGCTATACCCTGTGGCTTTCAGGAACTGTCCAAGTTCTTGGGGCAAGAATTAGCAGAGCTCATTGACAGAGCTTTAAACTAGATTGGAAGGGGACATAACTGGGCCTGCCAGTAATAACCCCGGGGGGTGCATGCCTGAACAGCACCACAATGGGATTCCAGCTGCTCCAGCCAGCAAGTCAGTTTCACTTGAGGGTCTAACTTAAATGCCTCTATGTACGTAGCATGGGGAATAAACAAGAGGAGTTGGAGATGTGTGCGTGCATGCAGGGATATGACCTGATTGGCACCACAGAGACATGGTAGGATGGCTTCCATGACTGGAGTGTTGGAATGGAAGGATACAGGCTCTTCAGGAAGGACAGGCAGGGGAGACAAGGAGGGGTTGTTGCCCTCTATGTCAACAAACAGCTGGAGTGTATGGAGCTCCACCTCAAGATGGATGAGGAGCTACCCAAGAGCTTATGGGTCAGGATTAAAGGGAAGGCAGGGAAAGGGGATGTTACAGAGGGAGTCTGCTATAGGCCACAAGACCAGGGAGACCGAGCAGATGAGGCAGATAGGAGCAGCTTCACATTCACAAACTCTGATCCTCATGGGGACTTCAACCACCCATATATCTGTTGGAAGGACAACATAGCAGGGCACAAACAATGCAGGCGGTTCCTGGAATGTGTGGATGACAACTTCCTCCTCCAAGTGGTCAAGGAACTGATGAGGAGAGGTGCCATGCTGGACCTTGTTCTCACCAACAAGGAGGGGCTGGAGGGGAATGGCAAGGTA
>NW_010298895.1:0-293 GCF_000700745.2 Antrostomus carolinensis | reverse complement strand
AGTCATGGCGTTCTGGTGAAGTTTCTGCAGACTGGAAAAAGGGGATCATAACCCACATTTTTAAAAGAGTAACAAGGAAAACCTGGGGAACTACAGGCCGGTCAGTCTCACCTCAGTGCCAGGCAAGATCATGGAGCATATACTCCTAGAAACTACACTGAGGCACATGGAAAACAAAAAGGTGATTGATGACAACCATCATGGCTTCACCAAGGGCAAATCATGCCTGACCGATCTGGTGGCCCTTTATGATGGGGTTACGGCATTGGTCAACAAGGCTAAAGCAACTGATG
>NW_010298894.1:55899-60132 GCF_000700745.2 Antrostomus carolinensis | reverse complement strand
GGGGGGTGGGGGGAGGAGAAGGAGAAATACTTGCAAGGCCGATAATTAAAATTTGTTGTCGTACTACATTCTGAAATCCAGGGTTACATATCTCAGTTCTCTTCCATTTTTGTTGTTATTTCACAGTGTTACAACTGTTTGTGGTGTAATCAGGATACAAACTGTCAGAACTGAAGCAATCTGCTCTGTAGTTGACTTTAGTTCAAGTTCTCATTGTCTTGTAATTAGCTGGAGTGAATGCAGCTCCCCAGCAGCATGCTGCGCACCATGACATGCTTTGGAACGATGCACAGGGCTGAAAATAAAGTGCTTCACTCAAGGTGCCAAAGTGCCTACTGTAGGTGCAACACCAAAGTTCACTTATTATAGTCCCTCTTGCCTGATTAATTCAATTGATAGTCATCCATGTTTATCAGAGTTTTGTTGGCAGTCTTGAACAAAGGTTTTTTTCTTTTCCTTTTCCTTTTTTTTTTTTTTGTTTAAACTGGAATAGTTTTATTAGCTTGTTTACTTCAGAACAACGTGCCACCTTTGATTAAACTCCATGTGGATTTATAACTCTGTCCTCTCCATGTTTCTGTGACCTTTACGGCACATCTGATAAAAATAAAAGGTCATGGATTCCAAAAGAACTGGTTCTAATAATAATGTCAAGCAAGCTCTCCTGAAAGTGTGTGATTTCCTTTCTTTCTTCTTTTCTTCTCTTCCTCTCTCTCTCTTTTTTCTGCTGTTTCAAAGTAAGATGAAAATTAACATGAATAAAATTAATGGTTTAATTTTGCAGGAGAAAGAAGAGGGTTTACAGTGCTCCACTGGGGAAAAGGGCTTTTGTCTTTCTTGATGACCTAAACATGCCTGCCAAGGAGAAATATGGTGCCCAGCCTCCCATTGAACGGCTGCAGCAATGGATTGACCATGGCTACTGGTTTGACAGGTGCAATAAATATTAATTAGTGCGCTTGGCTACAGAGGAGTAATGATATACACTGTTTCTCTGAAGCGTTAAATTGTAGTGTTAGTCTTTTATAATTCCTCATCTTCTCAGTCACAACAGGAAAACACTCCAACTTACATGACTCACTGTATAGGAAAAGGAATAAAGGCTTATATGTTGCAGTGAATTACAGCACAAGAAATAAAGGCCTATATGGGAGAGAGGTACAACATACATTTTTGTGGTTTTGAGAAAATATCAGTATTTAAGCAAGCACAAAAGAGTTTCGAATAAATTTTTGGCTCTTGGTTTTTAAGGACTAAAACAAAATCATTTGTCTTTCAGTGAATGATTTTGAGGTTAAAATGCAGTTGAAGATGCTTTTCTATCATGCAGTCAGTGTTTAGAGGAAGAGTGTGTAATAGACTCAGGCACTTTTCTACATCATTGATGTTAATACCAGAAAGACTTCAAATTGTCCTTTTTTATGTCTCATATATCTGAATTCAAAAGAACTTTCTGTTGTTTAAGACTAAGCCTAGTTGATATGCAGCTTTAAAAAAAAATCTAGATTTGAACAGGAAAAGTAAAATCGCACCTAGTCATGAGGCCCCATTACACTGCTCAATTATTAGACAAATGTAACCGTACTTTATGATACACTTAATTATATACATCTAAGGTATAAAGCAGCTGTGCTTATACGAAAAGAATGGGCCATTAATTAAGAACTAGTACTTCTTGTACGTTTTATTATTATTATGGTTCACAATTACGTTTAAACCAGTCATTACATCCATTACTGTACTGAAGACCTTGTTTTCTACTAATAATTGTTTAACATGGTGCTACAACTTTACATGGCAGCCTCAGACTATGTTCTCGCTGTGCTTTTCAGAAGAGAGGCATGAAAGTTGGCAGGTAGTGTCTGCATTTCATTTGGAATTCCTACCTTTGTCTTTACCCTTAACCAAATAAAATAAAGGCTTCAGCTTTTCTGTAGTACAAACAAAGAAATAAAACAGGAGAAATGTGGGTGTTTTCAAGTCTGATGTTTTCTCAAAACTATAGAATATTTCTTTATATTTTCAAAGTTAAATTGGAGTAAAGGCTATAAGCATTAGGTAGAATCTTTTTATAATTTTATACAGAACTTGGGAAACAGTGATTGAAATGCGTGTGATTTTCCTGCTTCAAAAGCCCTCATTTTCTAATGAATACAGCGGAGTTTCTCTCCTTTTAGGAACAATAAGGCTTTTCATTGTCAGAAATGTTCATACTACCCTACATTCTGTATAAAACATGAGATGGAGGTTGGGAAGAAGCAGGTGGGGACAATGAGAAAACAAACTCATGCCATTTTAAATACAAAGGTTTCACTCCTTTATATACTCAGAATTACTTCTGCTTGTGGGTTCAGCTTGTCACTTGTCAGCCTGCCTGGATGAGCAATATATACAGAAAGAACAATTTGAGGGAGACCGTCTTCACTGAATAAACAACAAAGCATTAGTTACCTGGAAGGCAAGAAGACTGGCATGTTTTTTCCCCCAATGACAGTCTATAACAAGCAAATATTTGCTGATAATGTCTGACAATATAGCCACAGGAAGAAGCAGCTGAGGTAATTTGAGGTAGTATCTTTTACTGTCAGAAGAATCCATGGCTTTCTAAGGTGATTAAACTGTTGGCGGCAAAGCCATTGAGGGTGCTAAATAGGAAAGATTTGCTAGTAAAAGACCCACTACTGCCTCAGAGGATGCTTTCTGTCACACTATCTGCGTGGTTACTGCAGACAACTAAAATGGTTCCTGGTTTCATGCAGGTAAGAAGTCCCAAGGAAAATCGTGCTCTTGTGTTTGTGCTATCTGCAAGCCCCTGCTCCCTGACACCTGGTGAACCAGTTTTGACACAGCTATTGCAGTGTGACCTCAGTGAGGTAAAGATGGGAGTGGTGCAGGAGCAGGCCCAACGTGTAGCGTGTGTTGGGGTATTGGAGTGGGAGGGCTGTGAGGGACATGCCAGAGAGCATGAAGTTGTAGTGCTGTGTGAAGGAGTGAAAACTCCCTTGGTTTCCCGCTCCATGAAACAAGTTATTTTTTATAATAAATAATCAAGAGAGCTTTGCAACTACTTGCCTGGACAACCTACTTCATGCTATATTTTAATTTCTCTACTGGTCTAAGGCCTTCTATAAATTTCAGTCCCCTAAAGATCTCCCTCCAGACTGCTGGACCCCAACATACCAAGCTCTGCACTCAGACTACTTTGAACATGTCCAAATACCTGCATCAGAGGGAAAAGCAGATGATGTAAGCTCATTCATACCAGAATTGCCCCACATTAAGGCTCCTCAAAGAATTCCCAGCTGGATGTGAGTAGCTCGATTGCCTTTGTGCTACCCAAAAGAAAACAAAGGAGCAGGAGACAGGAGCTAATATTTGGCCTCTGGTATAGCTCCATCTGGCAGAAAACCACATCTGAGTGTCCTTTGGTGAAGATCCCTTCACAGCATGAGGAACACAGCACCCTTTAAAGGTGCCATTGTGAAATGCCAGAAGGAAATAACAAACAAGACTCACTTTCTTACAACTAAAGATATTATGACTTTTAATCTCCTTATTGGGAATTTGTTCCAAACCTGTTGCAAACCCATGAGGTGCACTTGTGTTTGCTTATCAAGGTTTATTTGTTTGCGTCTGTGTGTATCGTTTTCAGGTCTACTGGGCGTATGTCTTGAATACACTAATGAAAATCTTTGATGAACATATAGATGCCCTGTGCAAACAAGGTGTGGGAGAGAGAGTCACTAGTGCACTAATGAGGGAAGGAAGATCTAAACTTAGATTTGGATGAGGAAGCCTCACTGGCTGAAGCTGCAAGTATCACCAGCAGAAGGCAGGTGTACTCCACAGGAGAAGCAGAATAAATCTGATTCTGAGCAGTATCATCATCATCATTTTGCATCCACAGCATGTTCATCCCTGTCTTCATTTGGGCATCTGTTGTGTACTTAGGTCTTTCTACTCCAGCAAACCTTAAGATGTGCAAGCAGTTGCACATCTACACCTAAATAGACCATATGTTACAAAATGGCTCTGAGGTGGCAAAATAAGGATGAGCTCAACATGAAGCAGAAAGCTTAACTGTACTAGGAGTGGAGAAATGGATAGGACATGTAGCAATACAAAGGAACATATCCTACCTTAAGATACATACTGTGAGGTGAGTAGCTTTTTCTATGATGACACAACCCTGTTATTTCCTGATGCTGGGAAAAAAAAGAAAGATTAGCACTT
>NW_010298894.1:46205-55880 GCF_000700745.2 Antrostomus carolinensis | reverse complement strand
TTTCCCTTGTCTTCCTCCCAATACATGGACAGTGATTGTTTTATTTACCAACACTGTCCCTGAGGAAAGACTGTATTAAAAAGGTTAATTTTAAATGCAGTGCAGCTCAGTCTGATTTCTTTCAGAATCAGGTCCTATAGCCAGTGCTTGAGCAGACAGTCTTGTGTCCTCAATTTACATCACTTCAAGACTATGGCTTTTTGGTGGCACAATTCTAGTGATCAATTAGAAACTTAGTGGGTGTTTTTTTTTTAGATGGATTAGTACTGATTTTGGAAGTTTATTCATTAAGCAGGACTTGGCCTTTGAACCTGTTGTGAAGGAATGTTACGGAATTGGAGAATTTTATAAAGAAGCATGAGATGTGTTTATGTGGCCCTTTGTAGATAATATGGGTGATTGAATTACTGGGCTGTTTGACTCAACCTATCTGAGAAACTCATGTTCAGCTCCAGGTAGAATAAGAATCCGTGCTCCCCCACAGGACAGGCAAGGGGTTGGAGAGCAAGTATGTCAGCCAGGCAAAGATGACAGAAGGCTTTCCTCACCACTCTTCTTCCATCCAGGTATCCCATAAGACTCAGCAGATATTACACATTTGACAAAAGTTAGAATTCTGGCACATTTTGTGTAGTATTTTCTGTTCCTGTAAATATCACGTTTCCTGGATTAATCAAGAACCAGCTGCTTCATCTGTCCACTACTTGCTTCTAACCACTTTAAGGAAAAAAGACATAGGCACATATATATATATATATATATACATATTTATCCATCTATCTATCTATCTATCTATCTATCTATTTATCCTTCTATCTATCTATCTATCTATCTATCTATCTATCTATCTATCTATCTATCCCTGTGTGTGTATGCATATATATGTATGCATGTATGAATATATATAAATATAGTTAATATAATATCATACAAGTAGAGCAAGTAGATGTCTGGATTATTGTGACATTTTATGTAGATATGAACACAGTAGAGAAGCAGTCCACTATGTGGGGCTCTCCATCATGAGAGATGGGTCAAACCGACATCTTTTCTTTCATTTATTAGGAAAATTCTCTGTCTCCTCCATGCCCATCACTCAAGAATCCTGTGAATTTGGCTCTTTGAACTCTGAAGACTGCAGCAGAATCTAACCTAGATATTGCTGTAGGCTGTTCATTTTTTGTGAGAGAGAAAAATCCTAACTCACCAGCCATACTGGATGAGGACAAGAGGTCTAGAGCATTGCAGTTTTTGGTTACAGACCTGTGTGACTGTACTCGGAAGAGTCAGGCAAGTGCCACTCTGCACTGCTGTCAGGGCTGAGCCTGAGGGCTGACTGCCTGGGCTGGTCCCACCAATGCTCATTTGAAGTAGCTTGAAGCTACTTGAAGGGCAGTCATGGCAACAAAGGCCTTTGCATAAGCTGCAAATTCTGCCTGAAAATCTGTGTAAATACTTAGTTGTGACAGTTTGTTGTCTGTGCAGTTTGTGCTGTCCCAGTTAAATAGTATTACCCAAGCTAACTCATTTAATGTGGGTTCAAGCCTGTCTCTGGAGACTGTAGGTACAGAGTGTCTGCAGAGCAGAGCAGTCCTAAGGATGCACACATCTAAGATTTGAGGTTTCAGTTCTGCTAATGAACAAAAAAGGTCATGAAATGTGGAAAACTTGGGTGGAGATTGACTGACTTCTCTGTAACTTTTCATCTCCTACATCCTGTCTCTATCCCTACTGCTCCTCTATTCCTACCCTGCCACTTTTTCCCTTTGTTTCCTTCTCAACCTGCATTTTTTTAAAAAATTAACACCCTCGAGTCACACTTTTTCAATTTTAGATATAACATTTCATACTCTTATTTCTCAGGTGGTTTTGAGGAATCATAGACATGTGAAACCAACATTTGGTCCCTGGCAATTGGTCCCACCATCTCCAGGCTGAACTCAGTCCAAAGTGTTGAATCCCCAGTGCAGACAGAGAAAATTAGTTGAGCCACCTGCAAAAGGACTGTTGCAAATGTTTTGGCTTCTCTGTAGGACCCAGAAGGAGAACAGAAAACATCTTGCCCTTACTCCTCACGTGATAGAGGATAAGAATCTTGCTACAGCAATAAAATATTCTGGCAGCATCTGAAGCTGCTTTACAGACTGTATCATTTATTATTTCTTCATACAGTCATACTTATCATGAGATTATAAAGCTAAATTTATATATATCATATTTTGAAAATTACCAGAGCCAACTGTGTGGGCTATTTATACTTGATCTGTTAGTGAAAGAACTCACTTGGCAGGCACAAAATAAGAACAGGAAAATGTGTTTCAGTCCTTTCTTGGGTTCTAGATTTTGGAGAACATTTACATGTAGAAAAGTTTCAGAGCTTTAATCTTTTTAAGCCAAGACAATCCTCTACCATCTAATGTGTTATTTTAGAAGGGCAGGAGGGAAGAGAGCGAGCTGTTCTTCTGTTGATCGCAACCTTCCCCTTAGAAAGTTGGCTCAAACTGTGCACAGAACAGGAATAGGGAAGACACGATTCAGCTCAGAATTCCTTTTCTTTCTCTTGATTTGTACCTCACCATTGCACTTGAGAAGTTTTTGTGTACATCACACACAACACTTCTGAGAGAGAACTGCATAATGGAAACATATGCTTCTCCATGGATTCCCAAATTGGTTGTCCACCACTGCTTATCATGATAGAGTTTATATATGAGATTTTCATGCATGTTTTTATTATACCCCTTTTCTCAGTGTCCTTAACCCACACAAATCCTTCTTTACATGATGCAAGATGACATTCTCTCTATGTGCTGTCCTGGTTGATTCTTTAGGTAGCTAACACAGATTGCTGGGCTGTTACTGGCCCCTTGGTGCTTCCACATTCAGCGTAAAACTTTCCTTGGAGCCTAGCTGTATTTCTCTCTCTCTCTTGCTCTCAAAGTTTCTGTGACATACTATACTGACTGCTCCATGAATGATATTTGCTCCCCACTAATATATTACTGTCACTCCATAGTTTTAAAACACAAATTCCAGAAGGTCACCAATGAATGAAAAGAGTTTAGAAGTTATGTATAAAATCCAGAATTGTTGTTTCTGAAATGATGGATTCAGAAGTGTAAGTCTAATATTTTGCAAGTGTTGCTACTTCTACTCCTTATATCAGTGCTCTTGGAAAATGGCATGTGCCTTTAACAGTTACTCCTGGAAAAGGGAGGTACACAAAAAAGACCCTATCTTTGGCCCTTTCACAATTATTTTAGTTCTATTATTCACATTTTGAATCAGGGTCTTGTTTACTTTCTCCAGCATTTTTTTAACTTCAGCTTGGGAATATTTCATTCACAAAGAACAGGAATGGCTACAGAGAATCATTGCACTTGGATAATTTTCTGTTGAAATGAAGCATTCTTAGTCAGAGGGTAGCTATCTTAAAAAATCCAGACCACTTAAAGCCTCGTGACACGGTGGGGAATTTGAATGAGCTTTCCTAGGGACAAATGAGCCTGATGAGAATCCATGAAAGACAGGTTTATTTCACAGCCCAAGAAGAGAAAGATGCAGGAGGAGCCCCAAGGATGGAGGAGAAGATGCCTCCTGAATATTTTAAAAGAGTCTGTTACTTTAGATTGGTAAGGAAAACAAACCAGGGAAAAGCAGGTAAGAGTTTGACTATTTTGCATTTATTTATTTTTTGTACAGTCTTGATGGGCAATGGAGTTAGAAAACTCTGCAAACCCTGTTGGACTTCTTGGCTATTGCACATTTATGGAAAATTAAATGACAAAAAAAGAATAGCCTGCAAGGCTGGAACACTGATAAAATCTTGGGCTAAGCAGTGAAGAGATTATCAGTGTCCCTGAGAGCATGGCAGTCACACCCTGGGTCCCTACCTCTGTAAGGGAGAAAAGAGAGCCTGTGCAAAGGAAACTTGACAGGGAATCAGAAGACAGAGAGTTGCCAAGCAGAGTCAAAGCAGGACCAACATTTCCATTCATTTTATTTGTAAATTCTCCCTAACTGATAATAGTAATTTTTAGAGGAAGAATAGTTGTCTGACAAACACTGACAACTAGGAATCTTGTGTGTCAGTGAAGAAAATGAAATTCCTCTCTCACCTCCATTCAGGTTTTGCTGCCTCTTTCTCAATGCTTTCTGCCTCTTGTCCCAGCAGGTTGAGGTGACATTCAGACTGTCAGTAGCATCAGAGAGCAAACACCACATTTCAGATCATAGCAGCAACCCTCTGTCTTCTGCTTTTTTTTTTCATATGTGAAGGGAGCCATGCAATTCTCTCACAGCAAGTCATAAAGAAGATGAACCACCAGATGGACTGATCTAGCACCAGTCATGCTGCACTTTTCTAAGGCTCAGGCTTCATCCACTTCTGCCCCCCATCCCACCCCCTCTAGGGTAGTAGCTTTATGAACTGGAACAAAAACGTGATGAGGCTTCCAAACCTTCTGACACTGCAGTACAGGCTTTTTCCTTGCCCTCTGCACATTTTTTGTTGAAATTTATCAGCAGTTTCTGGGAGATCAGAGTTGGAGATCTGTGACATGGACACACTTTGATAACTTAAGATGGGCAACATATTGCTACTGTGACAGTAGGGAGACCGGGCAACAAAAAGAAAAGTTGCACTGAGTGGAAAGGAAAGAGCCAGTGAGTTGACAGAATTACTGCCAAGGCTGTTTAAACAATGTAAAAGAAGGAAGCAAAACAAAAGCAAGGGAGAAGTACTAATTTTCAAGAGGGACCCTGCAAACTGTTGGTGAATCAGGAACTATGTCTGGTGCATCTGCAGGCACTGGTGATGGCAAAGGCACTTAAGCAAAGTTCCACAGGAAGGAGTCAGCTCCAGCATAGGAGCAGGGGGAATGGGGCTGCTGGGCTAGTGCAAACACTGAGGAAATGTTGCATGTACCGACTCTCCCCTGCAATTGTTACTACATGTTGCAAAAGAATGGCCTTTTTGGGGGAATAGTGCCTGTATTGGAGAACAATTGGGTAAAGCACTTTCTCCTGGGGTGGTGGTTCTGCCTGGCAGGAGGCAGGCAGGAGAAATGAAGGCAGCAATTTATTCGTGTAATGTTTTTCCTCTGCCTTATTGGCACACAAGAGATTAGGCCTGTTCCAGTAATTTCTCTGAGAACGTAAATCTTAATTTGCTGTTTGTTAAATGCTTAACTAAAGTCTGAGGTCATTATTTCAAACTCAGACTGTTAGAATAAACACTGTCAGGCATCCATTTGCCTTAGAGAATAGCTCTTCCTGACAGCAGTGGAGATGCAGACAGTTACCTTTTAATAGCAGGCTGTGAAAAGCTCACCCCCCCAGCCCAGCCCCTTTGCTTTTATCTGCAGTAAACAGCATAGCCTGTCCTTATTTTGTGCTATGACTCCATTCTGCTTTCTCAGGTGTGCTTAAAATAAGAGGGATATCATGGGGTGCTTTACACTGTCTGTTAAAGAGAGTTTGTGAAGGGAGAGCAGGCAAATTCATTGAGTTTGGGGGTCTGGCAACGACATGAAAAAAAATTAAGTCATTTTTGGTTTTGATGTAGGAAGACAAGGGTGTCATACAAGTCAAGGACATGCTCTTGGTTGCAGCTATGTCCCCTCCTGGTGGTGGAAGACATACAGAGACTCCTCCGTCTCTCTGTTGTTTTTTGATGAAATCTCTACAGATTCCTTCCCTGACGAAAGCAAAACAAGTATTTTTCCGTGAGGAGCTGACTCAGCATTTTGATGCAGACTTTGACGCTTTTCTAGAATTATATCCAAGCTTAAAAGCTTAGTAACTATGTATCTTGCCTTCGCTGCCCATATTGACAGCACTATGAGCCAAATCCTGAGACGAGGATTTGCACCCCAAGGAAGTGAACAGAACTTCTGCATTTGCCTGGAAAGAAGCAAATACCATTTTTTACAATAAAGATAACAAAAAGCCCTTATTTTCGTTCATTAAAATAATTTCTTGATGGTTCTCAGGGCTGTAAATCATGTATGAGCTATTTCCTACATTTCCCTCAGAACCGAGGTCCTTTTAATGTGCTATTCCATATCCAAAAGTAACTAAGAGCAAGTGTTTTGATAGGAAGGGATGAGATGTTTGCTGTAGGCAAATGCAGCATGCCCTGCTAAGCTCTTAGCTAACTTGATATATAGCCCTGCTCAGGAAAAGGGAATTGTCACTAAATTGTTGTCTTATTTTACCCTTCAGTAGGAATAAAATTGGCCTATAATAATGAAAAATTTTAATATATCTATCACAATACACTCTCCTAATTGGTATTGATCTTCCCTGTGGTACCTGAAATGCAAGAAGTTATTTCAGCGAGATTTGAGCTAACACAAGTGGGAAATGGAAAGAAAGATTGACACTGATGAAGATGGTGGGGAGGGGTAGGTGCTGCCAGAATGCATGGTTTCAGCAGCAAATAAATAAAATGCTTTGTACAAGGGGAGCAAGTGTAAAACAGTCTGGGATTGAAAGTGAGATGATAAATAGATTTAATAGGAGAGAAATAGAATAAAATATGGAGAAGGAAAAAAAATTAAGCACCTCTAAAGAGGAAGGACATGTTTTCAATGAGCTAGCTAGGTAGAAAAGCTTCAGCAATGTATTAAGTTGGGAAGGTCCAGCAAGATTGGATGAGGTGCAACAACTTCCTGTTGACAGGTCAGAGGCTCAGGAAAGCAGGAAGTGCCAAAACCTTGCCAAGAAATGCCTCTGCAGGTGGCAGTGTCCTACAAAGAGGTAGCTTATTTGAAGCACATATGTTCTGGGATTCATGTTTAGTTTGTCTTGCATCCCCTGCAAGTTTACAAAGTTCAAATTATCCTAAACTCCATTGTCCCAAACAAGCAGTCTCCTCTAATGCAAGCAGTGCTTGACAACCCAATGGGCTGCACACAAGATAATTTCTTTTGCTAATAATACAACCTCAAATGTATTTATCTTGCAACAGATCACCAAGTAAGTAATTAATTTAAAAGTTGATACATATGCCTTTCTTGAAGTGGAGAACAGCCTTAGTTCTGAAACATAAGATTTGTAATTTAGGGAAGATATTCAGCATTCTGTGGAAAGCCTAGTTAATCACAGTTTTTCAGAAGTCTAGTCTCATCCTCATAAACAAGACAGAGTAATAATGAGCCTCTCCGTCACTGTGTCAAAATAGAGCAAGGAGGGCAAAACTGCATTACACTCTTTTTGACTCACCTTCCATCAATGTAAGTGAGATAAACATAGGGACCCAAAATATTCCATCAGTTTCCAGATATGTAATTTAGTTCTTTGGTGGAAAGTTCTTCATTCTTCTTCAGCAAGGAAACCACTGAGACAGTATAACCCTGAAACCTAAGCAAACTGGGCTGTATGTCATTTTTCACAAAGTGCTATGCAGCTTTGAAATGCAGGTCTTAACCTGAACAGGATGCATTTTTTCCTGTTGAACTTTATTTGCATGTATTCATGCACATTCATTTGCAGTTGTGCAGCTACTTGGAAGATGGTACTCCAGCTAGAATACAGGTGCTGAGTTTTGTCTCTGAAACCTTCATGAGCTGAATGTGTGACATGGAATAAATTCAGTTCTCAGCGTTTATTCAGTATTTAACAGCATTAGGATAGGAAAGGTCTGAATTATTTCTCTTCTTTGTCAGGTAAACTTAAAACTCCCTAAATTATTTCTGACTGACATGAATGCAAAAGGAGGGGAAGCGATTTTGGCGTACATACTCAAAAAGGAGAAATCATATTTTTGCAGAGTTCAAAATTATACAACTCATGATTTTGTGATGTTCCCAGGCTGCACTCAGTGAAGGTGTTTATTCAGGACCCAATTCTTATTTGCAAGACAACCGTAACACTGTACTTTGGGATATCGTCTGGGCTGTAACTCTACTAGAGAATCTTTTTAAAAAAAAAAAAAAAAAAAAAAAAATCAATACAATCCCTGGCTTTGTAAAGCCTTGTTTCCAGGCGCTGACATCCAGCCAACAGAGGGAGCACTAGTTTAATTAGCAAACCCAATTTCCAACACTGCCAATGTTGCTGCTGGCTGCACAGATAAGGAGGTCATTATGGAAAAGCTATGCAAGCCTTTTCCCTTAAGAACTGGAGGAGAACAAAACGATTGCCAATAGTATGAAAAGGAAACCTAGTGATGAATCATTTTCAAGCTATTGTGTGAATTTGGGGAAAAAAAAAAAAAAAAAGAAAAAAAAAAAGGAGGGAGAGGGAACAAAAATATGAAGCATTACCCATTAAAATAAAAGGCACTTCCCAGGGTGCAGCCCAGTCCCGGGGTTCAGCTGTTATCCATGAATAAGCAGAGCCCCCTGAGCCAGTGCAACCTTGTATTGAGTCTGGGGCCATCTGTCACCTCATTTATTAGGACTGGTTAAAAAAAGATTAAATTCTTTGCAAAGAGTCCTGCTGGTGAATTTTTGACTTTTTTTTTCAATGAGGACTTAATTGTAAATCTCATTTATCCAGTCTACAGATCTGTCAATCTCTGTCTACATGGTAATATGGCAGAACACTGCTACTGTGAGCCAAAAAACCAAACCAAGGCAAATAAAGTTTTGCATGCTTCTTTGTTTTCTTCTTTCTGAAAAAAGGTGTCTGGCATTGTTTTGACAGAGGGATGTACTTGGAGATTTGTCCACCCTTATTATCTTTTCATGTTCAGGGTATACTTGCCTGCATCTTTAAACTCAGGTTTATTCTTCCCATAACTCTGAAGAAGAAACTAAATACATGGAATTTGTATTTAAGTGTATATATATATATACACATGTGTGTATATATATATATCTCCTAAGAACTGTGTTTGCATGAAATTGAGAACTTTTAACAAGGCAAACTCTCTGGTCCTGAATCCTGCTGTGGAAATGAATAGGGAAACTTTTCACAGCAGAGCCCCAACACTGCAGGAAGGGAAACACGCTTATGTCTAAAGAGCCCTGTGGACACTCATCTCTTCTTGCTTGGCTTCTTTGTGGCATAGGCTACTGCACAAAAAAATCTGAGTAAGAGAATAAGGCCCTGAGATAATAAGACAACTGCAAATGGCCAGCTCTGACGAAAAGTTAGGTTTTATTTCGATTTTCAGTCCTGCAGAAAAACCTTCCCTCCTGCTGATTAAAGGCTCATATCTCTAGCTTCTCTAGTGTACCTTTTCCAGTCTTTCCTGGCTAAAAAGGCTGGTAGAGCCCTTAAAAATACCTTGAAAACATAAAATGAGAAGGCAAAATGAAGAAGATGCAAAAAGAGGCTTTGGTAATGTAAGAACCAGCAACAATTATAATACCAGAGAAAGCCATGAATTAGCTGAAAAGATAAAGTAGTCATCATGTTAAATTTTTATTTCCTCTTATCTTTTACTCCTTCAAATTTATTCCCTTTCTCTTATGTTTTGATTATATCCATTTTTAGTCTTTATGTCTGATCCATCTTATAGCTTCTCTGGCTTGATTGTCTAGGAATACAATCAAAGGGCAGATGTATATGACTCTGGAAAGTTTCCTTTCACACAAGTTTATCACTCTCCTTGGAGGCCAAGGACACAGGAAATGCAGGCTACATCCAAGCTCGCTTTATCACCAAAGAATGTCTAAGAACTTCACACACTCATAAACAAGATTTGGCTGAACTCTTGACTGA